>NC_053390.1:746443081-746660807 GCF_905171765.1 Bufo bufo | reverse complement strand
ACGGACACTGTTATGGGGGGGATCTGTGGATGACGGACACTGTTATGGGGGGGATCTGTGGATGACGGACACTGTTATGGGGGGATCTGTGGATGACGGACACTGTTATGGGGGGGATCTGTGGATGACGGACACTGTTATGGGGGGATCTGTGGATGATGGACACTGTTATGGGGGGATCTGTGGATGACGGACACTGTTATGGGGGGGATCTGTGGATGACGGTCACTGTTATGGGGGGGATCTGTGGATGACGGACACTGTTATAGGGGGATCTGTGGATGACGGGCACTGTTATGGGGGGATCTGTGGATGACGGACACTGTTACAGGGGGATCTGTGGCTGGCACTGTTACAGGGGGGGGTCTGTGGCTGGCACTGTTACAGGGGGGGATCTGTGGCTGGCACTGTTATGGGCTGGGGGGATCTGTGGGTGGCACTGTTATATATGTGCCATCCACAGACCCCCCAGCCCATAACAGTGCCATCCACAGACCCCCCCCAGCCCATAACAGTGACATCCACAGACCCCCCCAGCCCATAACTGTGCCATCCACAGTTCGCCCCCAGCCCATAACAGTGACATCCACAGATCGCCCCCGCCTCCTTCCCCCCCCCCCGCTGCCGCCAGTATACAAATATAAGTTGTTATATTCATTTATTGGTTATTAACCACTTCAGCCCCCAGTGCTTAAACACCCTGAAAGACCAGGCCACTTTTTACACTTCTGACCTACACTACTTTCACCGTTTATTGCTCGGTCATGCAACTTACCACCCAAATGAATTTTACCTACTTTTCTTCTCACTAATAGAGCTTTCATTTGGTGGTATTTCATTGCTGCTGACATTTTTACTTTTTTTGTTATTAATCGAAATTTAACGATTTTTTTGCAAAAAAATGACATTTTTCACTTTCAGTTGTAAAATTTTGCAAAAAAAACGAGATCCATATAGAAATTTTGCTCTAAATTTATAGTTCTACATGTCTTTGATAAAAAAAAAAATGTTTGGGTAAAAAAAAAAATGGTTTGGGTAAAAGTTATAGCGTTTACACACTATGGTACAAAAATGTGAATTTCCGCTTTTTGAAGCAGCTCTGACTTTCTGAGCACCTGTCATGTTTCCTGAGGTTCTACAATGCCCAGACAGTACAAACACCCCACAAATGACCCCATTTCGGAAAGTACACACCCTAAGGTATTCGCTGATGGGCATAGTGAGTTCATAGAACTTTTTATTTTTTGTCACAAGTTAGCGGAAAATGATTTTTTTTTATTTTTTTTTTTCTTACAAAGTCTCATATTCAACTAACTTGTGACAAAAAATAAAAACTTCTATGAACTCACTATGCCCATCACGAAATACCTTGGGGTCTCTTCTTTCCAAAATGGGGTCACTTGTGGGGTAGTTATACTGCCCTGGCATTCTAGGGGCCCAAATGTGTGGTAAGGAGTTTGAAATCAAATTCTGTAAAAAATGACCTGTGAAATCCGAAAGGTGCTCTTTGGAATATGGGCCCCTTTGCCCACCTAGGCTGCAAAAAAGTGTCACACATCTGGTATCTCCGTACTCAGGAGAAGTTGGGGAATGTGTTTTGGGGTGTCTTTTTACATATACCCATGCTGGGTGAGATAAATATCTTGGTCAAATGCCAACTTTGTATAAAAAAATGGGAAAAGTTGTCTTTTGCCAAGATATTTCTCTCACCCAGCATGGGTATATGTAAAATGACACCCCAAAACACATTCCCCACCTTCTCCTGAGTACGGAGATACCAGATGTGTGACACTTTTTTGCAGCCTAGGTGGGCAAATGGGCCCATATTCCAAAGAGCACCTTTCGGATTTCACAGGTCATTTTTTACAGAATTTGATTTCAAACTCCTTACCACACATTTGGGCCCCTAGAATGCCAGGGCAGTATAACTACCCCACAAGTGACCCCATTTTGGAAAGAAGACACCCCAAGGTATTCCGTGAGGGGCATGGCAAGTTCCTAGAATTTTTTATTTTTTGTCACAAGCTAGTGGAAAATGATGATTTTTTTTTTTTTTTTTTTTCATACAAAGTCTCATATTCCACTAACTTGTGACAAAAAATAAAAACTTCCATGAACTCACTATGCCCATCAGCGAATACCTTGGGGTCTCTTCTTTCCAAAATGGGGTCACTTGTGGGGTAGTTATACTGCCCTGGCATTCTAGGGGCCCAAATGTGTGGTAAGGAGTTTGAAATCAAATTCTGTAAAAAATGACCTGTGAAATCCGAAAGGTGCTCTTTGGAATATGGGCCCCTTTGCCCACCTAGGCTGCAAAAAAGTGTCACACATCTGGTATTGCCGTACTCAGGAGAAGGTGGGGAATGTGTTTTGGGGTGTCATTTTACATATACCCATGCTGGGTGAGATAAATATCTTGGCAAAAGACAACTTTTCCCATTTTTTTATACAAAGTTGGCATTTGACCAAGATATTTATCTCACCCAGCATGGGTATATGTAAAATGACACCCCAAAACACATTCCCCACCTTCTCCTGAGTACGGCAATACCAGATGTGTGACAATTTTTTGCAGCCTAGGTGGGCAAAGGGGCCCATATTCCAAAGAGCACCTTTCGGATTTCACAGGTCATTTTTTACAGAATTTGATTTCAAACTCCTTACCACACATTTGGGCCCCTAGAATGCCAGGGCAGTATAACTACCCCACAAGTGACCCCATTTTGGAAAGAAGAGACCCCAAGGTATTCGCTGATGGGCATAGTGAGTTCATGGAAGTTTTTATTTTTTGTCACAAGTTAGTGGAATATGAGACTTTGTATGAAAAAAAAATAAAAATAAAAAATCATCATTTTCCACTAACTTGTGACAAAAAATAAAAAATTCTAGGAACTCGCCATGCCCCTCACGGAATACCTTGTGGTGTCTTCTTTCCAAAATGGGGTCACTTGTGGGGTAGTTATACTGCCCTGGCATTTTCCAGGGGCCCTAATGTGTGGTAAGTAGGTAAATGACCTGTGAAATCCTAAAGGTGCTCTTTGGAATATGGGCCCCTTTGCCAACCTGGGCTGCAAAAAAGTGTCACACATGTGGTATCGCCGTATTCAGGAGAAGTTGGGGAATGTGTTTTGGGGTGTGATTTTACATATACCCTTGCTGGGTGAGAGAAATATCTTGGCAAAAGACAACTTTTCCCATTTTTTTATACAAAGTTGGCATTTGACCAAGATATTTCTCTCACCCAGCATGGGTATATGTAAAATGACACCCCAAAACACATTCCCCAACTTCTCCTGAGTACGGCGATACCAGATGTGTGACACTTTTTTGCAGCCTAGATGCGCAAAGGTGCCCAAATTCCTTTTAGGAGGGCATTTTTAGACATTTGGATACCAGACTTCTTCTCACGCTTTCGGGCCCCTAGAATGCCAGGGCAGTATAAATACCCCACATGTGACCCCATTTTGGAAATAAGACACCCCAAGGTATTCAATGAGGGGCATGGCGAGTTCATAGAAATTTTTTTTTTTTGGCACAAGTTAGCGGAAATTGATATTTTTAATTTTTTTCTCACAAAGTCTCCCGTTCCGCTAACTTGGGACAAAAATTTCAATCTTTCATGGACTCAATATGCCCCTCACGGAATACCTGGGGGTGTCTTCTTTCCGAAATGGGGTCACATGTGGGGTATTTATACTGCCCTGGCATTCTAGGGGCCCTAAAGCGTGAGAAGAAGTCTGGAATATAAATGTCTAAAAAATTTTACGCATTTGGATTCCGTGAGGGGTATGGTGAGTTCATGTGAGATTTTATTTTTTGACACAAGTTAGTGGAATATGAGACTTTGTAAGAAAAAAAAAAAAAAATTCCGCTAACTTGGGCCAAAAAAATGTCTGAATGGAGCCTTACAGAGGGGTGATCAATGACAGGGGGGTGATCAATGACAGGGGTGGTGATCAATGACAGGGGGGGTGATCAATGACAGGGGGGGTAATCAATGACAGGGGGGGTGATCAATGACAGGGGGGGTGATCAGGGAGTCTATATGGGGTGATAACCACAGTCATTGATCATGCCCCTGTAAGGCTTCATTCAGACGTCCGGATGCGTTTTGCGGATCGGATCCATCTATCAGTGCATCCGTAAAAATCATGCGGACATCTGAATGGAGCTTTACAGGGGGGTGATCAGGGAGTCTATATGGGGTGATCACCACAGTCATTGATCATGCCCCTGTAAGGCTTCATTCAGACGTCCGGATGCGTTTTGCGGATCGGATCCATCTATCAGTGCATCCGTAAAAATCATGCGGACATCTGAATGGAGCTTTACAGGGGGGTAATCAATGACAGGGGGGTGATCAGGGAGTCTATATGGGGTGATCACCACAGTCATTGATCATGCCCCTGTAAGGCTTCATTCAGACGTCCGGATGCGTTTTGCGGATCGGATCCATCTATCAGTGCATCCGTAAAAATCATGCGGACATCTGAATGGAGCTTTACAGGGGGGTGATCAGGGAGTCTATATGGGGTGATCACCACAGTCATTGATCATGCCCCTGTAAGGCTTCATTCAGACGTCCGGATGCGTTTTGCGGATCGGATCAATCTATCAGTGCATCCGTAAAAATCATGCGGACATCTGAATAGAGCTTTACAGGGGGGTGATCAGGGAGTCTATATGGGGTGATCACCACAGTCATTGATCATGCCCCTGTAAGGCTTCATTCAGACGTCCGGATGCGTTTTGCGGATCTGATCCATCTATCAGTGCATCCGTAAAAATCATGCGGACATCTGAATGGAGCTTTACAGGGGGGTAATCAATGACAGGGGGGTGATCAGGGAGTCTATATGGGGTGATCACCACAGTCATTGATCATGCTCCTGTAAGGCTTCATTCAGACGTCCGGATGCGTTTTGCGGATCCGATCCATCTATCAGTGCATCCGTAAAAATCATGCGGACATCTGAATGGAGCTTTACAGGGGGGTAATCAATGACAGGGGGGTAATCAATGACAGGGGGGTGATCAGGGAGTCTATATGGGGTGATCACCACAGTCATTGATCACGCCCCTGTAAGGCTTCATTCAGACGTCCGGATGCGTTTTGCGGATCCGATCCATCTATCAGTGGATCCGTAAAAATCATGCGGACGTCTGAATGGAGCTTTACAGGGGGTTGATCAATGACAGTGGGGTAATCAATGACAGGGGGGTGATCAGGGAGTCTATATGGGGTGATCAGGGGTGATCAGGGGCTAATAAGGGGTTAATAAGTGACGGGGGGGGGGGGTGTAGTGTAGTGTAGTGGTGCTTGGTGCTACTTTACTGAGCTACCTGTGTCCTCTGGTGGTCGATCCAAACAAAGGGGACCACCAGAGGACCAGGTAGCAGGTATATTAGACGCTGTTATCAAAACAGCGTCTAATATACCTGTTAGGGGTTAAAAAAAACACATCTCCAGCCTGCCAGCGAACGATCGCCGCTGGCAGGCTGGAGATCAACTCTCTTACCTTCTGTTCCTGTGAGCGCGCGCGCCTGTGTGCGCGCGTTCACAGGAAATCTCGGCCATCGCGAGATGACGCATATATGTGTGACTCTGCGCAGGGCTGCCACCTCCGGAACGCGATCCTGCGTTAGGCGGTCCGGAGGTGGCAGCGCTGCGCAGAGTCACGCATATATGCGTCATCTCGCGATGGCCGAGATTTGGGGGAAGAAAAAGTGCGTCTTATGGGGCAAAAAATACGGTAATCGAAATTTAACGATTTTTTTTGCAAAAAAATGACATTTTTCACTTTCAGTTGTAAAATTTTGCAAAAAAAAAGACATCCATATATTAATTTTTCTCTAACTTTATTGTTCTACATGTCTTTGATTAAAAAAAATGTTTGGGTAAAAAAAGAATGGTTTGGGTAAAAGTTACAGCGTTTACAAACTATGGTACAAAAATGTGAATTTCCGCTTTTTGAAGCAGCTCTGACATTCTGAGCACCTGTCATGTTTCCTGAGGTTCTACAATGGCCAGACAGTATAAACACCCCACAAATGACCCCATTTCGAAAAGTAGACACCCTAAGGTATTCGCTGATGGGCATAGTGAGTTCATTGAACTTTTTATTTTTTGTCACAAGTTAGTGGAAAATTATGATTTTTTCTTTTTCTTTCTTACAAAGTCTCATATTCCACTAACTTGTGACAAAAAATAAAAACTTCTATGAACTCACTATGCCCATCAGCGAATACCTTGGGGTGTCTTCTTTCCAAAATGGGGTCACTTGTGGGGTAGTTATACTGCCTGGCATTCTAGGGGCCCAAATGTGTGGTAAGTAGTTTGAAATCAAAATCTGTAAAAAATGGCCGGTGAAATCCGAAATGTGCTCTTTGGAATGTGGCCCCCTTTGCCCACCTAGGCTGCAAAAAAGTGTCACACATCTGGTATCGCCATACTCAGGAGAAGTTGGGCAATGTGTTTTGGGGTGTCATTTTACATATACCCATGCTGGGTGAGATAAATATCTCGGCAAAAGACAACTTTTCCCATTTTTTTATACAAAGTTGGAATTTGACCAAGATATTTATCTCACCCAGCATGGGTATATGTAAAATGACACCCCAAAACACATTCTCCAACTTCTCCTGAGTACGGCGATACCACATGTGTGACACTTTTTTGCAGCCTAGATGCGCAAAGGTGCCCAAATTCCTTTTAGGTGGGCATTTTTAGACATTTGGATCCCAGACTTCTTCTCACGCTTTAGGGCCCCTAAAAAGCCAGGGCAGTATAAATACCCCACAAATGACCACATTTTGGAAAGAAGACACCCCAAGGTATTCAATGAGGGGCATGGCGAGTTCATAGAAAAAAAAAAATTTGGCACAAGTTAGCGAAAATTGATTTTTTTGTTTTTTTTCTCACAAAGTCTCCCTTTCCGCTAACTTAAGACAAAAATTTCTATCTTTCATGGACTCAATATGTCCCTCAGCGAATACCTTGGGGTGTCTTCTTTCCAAAATGGGGTCATTTGTGGGGTGTTTGTACTGCCCTGGCATTTGAGGGTCTCCGCAATCATTACATGTATGGGCAGCATTAGGAGTTTCTGCTATTCTCCTTATATTGAGCATACGGGTAATGAGATTTTTTTTTTTTTGTTCAGCCTAAGGGCTGAAAGAAAAAATGAACGGCCCAGATTTCTTCATTCGCATCGATCAATGTGGATGAAAAAATCTCTGCCAAAAAAAAAGGAGGGGAAAGGCGTCTGCAAGGACATAGGAGCTCCGCCCAACATCCATACCCACTTAGCCCGTATGCCCTGGCAAACCAGATTTCTCCATTCATATCAATCGATGTGGATGAATAAATCATTGCCGGGATTTTTTTTATTTTTTTATATATACAAAGTGTTTGCCAAAGTATATGAACACCGCCACCTCCTCAGCTCATATGCCTCGGCAAACGTATCTTTTACTGCAGAGGAGAAATCTCGTCTTGCAGCGCCGCATACACCGACTTGTGTGTAATCTGACAGCAGCGCAATGCTTCTGTCAGAATGCACATCAGTGCTGCAGCTAGTCGATCGGCTGGTCCACCTGGAAGTTAAAAAAAAAAAATAAACAGGCCGTAACGCAATACATTTTATTAACTTTATAATAACTTTTGAACAGAACATATAAACTTTTTTTAACTTTTTGAACTGAAAGTTAACTTTTTTGCTTACTGGTGTTTTTTTTTTTTTTTTTTACCTTTTATAGGACAAACCTCTCCTTCCCCATGGGACAATGTGCAAAGCGCAAATCGCCCAAAGATGTGGCGAAGTACATTATGCACTTTATCCCAGGTGAAAGGAGAGGTTTGCTGCAGCTGTGAGTAAAAGGGCCCTAATAGCCCTGTGTGCCTGTCCTGTGAGATGCAATCCCTATGCTAAGTGTACCTGTGTGTGGTACTTCCGGAAACACTCTCCAAAGCATAGGGCAGGGTGGTCAGGACAGTCAGGACAGAAATATCGGGTGTCACGCCTTATTCCACTCCTGCTACAGACACGACATCTTTTTCGGGGTGACGGTTGGGTTGAGGTACCAGGAACGACACTGGGGAAATGTCGCTCGTGTAGACGGCTAACTACACTGGTGGTTGGGGCCACGGAACCTCCTGTATACAGGAGGTTCTCGATGATCTCTTCCTGAAATTTGAGGAAGGATCGTGTTCTCCCAGCCTTTCTGTAGAGAACAAAACTATTATATGCAGCCAATTGAATTAAATATACAGACACCTTCTTATACCAGCGTCTGGTGCGTCGGAAAACTAAATACGGAGCCAACATCTGGTCATTCAGGTCCACCCCTCCCATGAGCGCATTATAGTCGTGGACTGAGAGGGGCTTTTCAATGACATGGGTTGCTCGCTCAATTTGGATTGTAGTGTCTGCGTGAATGGAGGAGAGCATCTAAACGTCACGCTTGTCTCTTCATTTCACCGCGAGCAGTTCTTCGTTACACAAGGCAGCCCTCTCCCCCCTTGCAAGATGGGTGGTAACGAGCCATTGGGGGAAGCCCACGCGACTAGTTCGCGTGGTGCCACAGCAGCCAATCTGTTCTAGGAACAAATGCCTGAAGAGGGGCACACTTGTGTAGAAATTGTCCACATAAAGATGGTACCCCTTGCCAAATAAGGGTGACACCAAGTCCCAGACTGTCTTCCCACTGCTCTTCAGCGCAACCGACCGGCTCCAGGGTCTGATCTTTTCCCTCATAGATCCAAAATTTGTGGGTATTGCCTGTGGCCCTTTCACAGAGCTTATACAATTTGACCCCATACCGGGCGCGCTTGCTTGGGATGTATTGTTTGAAGCCAAGGCGCCCGGTAAAATGTATTAAGGAATCGTCTACGCAGATGTTTTGCTCTGGGGTATACAAATCTGAAAATTTCTGGTTGAAGTGGTCTATGAGGGGCCGAATTTTGTGGAGCCAAAAGCTGGGTGGCCTCTGGGACGGGAGGTGGTGTTGTCGCTAAAGTGCAGGAAACGCAAGATGGCCTCAAATCGTGCCCTGGACATAGCAGCAGAGAACATGGGCATGTGATGAATCGGGTTCGTGGACCAATATGACCGCGATTCATGCTTTTTGGTAAGACCCATGTTGAGGAGAAGGCCCAGAAAAATTTTAATTTCGGAAACTTGGACTGGTTTCCACCGGAAAGGCTGGACATAAAAGCTTCCCGGATTGGCGGATATAAATTGAGTGGCATACCGGTTTGTTTCTGCCACGACTAAGTCCAAGAGCTCCGCAGTCAAGAACAGCTCAAAAAATCCCAGGGCCGAACCGATCTGAGCTGTCTCAACCCGAACTCCAGACTGGGCGGTGAAAGGGGGAACTACAGGTGCGGCTGAAGTTGGTGACTGCCAATCAGGATTTGCCAGCACCTCAGGGACTCTAGGGGCTCTACGGGCTTGTCTGTGTGGTGGCTGCGACGGGGTAACTACTACACGTGCCACCGTACCAGCTTCAACTGCCCTTCTGGTGCTCGCCACTTCACCATGTTGTACGGCAGTGCTGGTACTAGGTCCAGGGAGGGCTGCGCTGCTGGTGTATGCCTCACCATGTGATCCGACAGCGCCAGCCCCACTCTGCTGCTCTTGAAGCGGATCCTGCGCAACCTGTGGTCTAGCGACACGGGGCCGGGTACGCCTGGTTCTATCAGGGACCTCAACCTCCTCGTCCGTACTTTGGGTCAGAGTGCCACTGCTTTCTACAGGTTCATATTCTGACCCGCTAGATTCGTCAGATGAGGGTTCCCATTCCTCATCCAACTGGGTCAGGATCCTGTAGGCCTCTTCAGAAGAATACCCCCTGTTTGACATTTTGGACTACTAAATTTAGGGGTATTCCCTGAGACTACCCAAGAAAAAAAGCAAACCTGTCTTACAAAGGGGAGGCTAGCGAAGTACCGGAGGCCGCTGCGGTTGATAAAAAATATCAAAACTGATTTTTTTATCGCCGCAGCACTTGGAAAGTGATTGGGCAGTGATCAAAAAAATATATATTTTTTGTCACTGCGGCGGGGCGGGCGTGGGTGAACGCACGTGTGGGCGACCGATAAGGCCTGATCAGGCAAACACTGCGTTTTGGGTGGAGGGCGAACTAAGGTGACACTAATACTATTATAGATCTGACTGTGATCAGTTTTGATCACTTACAGATACTATAAAAGTACAAATGCTGATTAGCGATACGCTAATCAGCGAATCAGTGACTGCGGTGCGGTGGGCTGGACGCTAACTGACGCTAAACTACCTAACCAAGGGGCCTAAACAATCCTAAAACCTAACAGTCAATACCAGTGAAAAAAAAACTTTTTGATCACTTTTTTCCTTTCACTAGGTGATTGACAGGGGCGATCAAGGGGTGATCAAGGGGTTAATTCGGGTGATGGTGGTTGATCTGGGGCTAAGTGTGGTGTTGGTGGGTACTCACAGTGATCTCTGCTCCTCTGCTGGAACCAACCGACGAAAAGGACCAGCAGAGGAGCAGACAAGCCATTTAACACATCATATTTACTAATATAATATGTTAGATGGCTTGTGATTTGATTTTTTGAAAATCGCCAGCCTGCCAGCCACGATCATTGGCTGGCAGGCTGGTGACGAAATACTCTTCTAACTTTTGCCGGCCCGCGATACGCATGCGCGGGCTGGCTTTGAGCGAAATCTCGCGTCTCGCGAGATGACGCGTATATGCGTGACTGTGCGCCGGGCTGCCGCCTCCGGAACGCGATCCTGCAATAGGCGGTCCGAAGGTGGTTAAAAAATGGTTTTGAAAATTTTGTTGAAAATTTTAAAAAATGCTTCGAAACCTCTAAGCCTTCTAACATCCTAAAATTTTTTTATTACATTTACAAAATGAAACAGGTTGTTAGATCCACTCCAGATTTCTTATTTCACTCAATTATGGAGGATTTTGGGTATAAAAAGGGGCTTATTTCTTTCTGCGGGCTACCACTGAGGAAGGGGCTAGGAAAAGAGCCCGAAACGCGTCTGGTTTCAAAACGTCTGGTTTCAGCTGATGGACGTCCTGATTCTAACGATTTGAATCGACCCCTTTTCACCCTGATGGACTCTTATGGCACATAGCGAACATTTAAACCATTTAAACCCTTGAAGTGAGAGAGCTGTAATCAAAACTTCTCTACCAAAGAATCTCTACACGGAGGGCTACATCATTCACACTGCACCTGCTGAACTGCTACAAACAGGTACCGCCAAATCTGACTCCATCAGCCACGTGGGACGCCACCGTGCGCTATAGTCAGACGGTATTTTGCAAGAGTTAGTGTGTATTTCGTTTGGCCATACAGGGAATATCGACTGAATATTATATAATCGATAGAATAACTACAAGCTTATATCGGATTTCAGTCTGGACATTCATTCGAAAATTTATTTTCATATTTATTCGAATATTTATCTTCACACAGTCGAAAATTTATTCTCATAGTGTCGAATAATCCAATATCGATTCTCTTGTTTCTTCCAATCAGGGCATATCCCTTTTATCCAAGTTGCATATATTATTCTTTTGTATACCACCGCAATTTAAGCATTTATGCTCTTTATCTGAACAATTTTAATTTTAATATTATATTTTTAATGTGTATTTTTATTGTGTATTTTGTTCTATTGTTATTTTGTTTGTAGATCTATATATTGGTGTAATAAATCTAATAATTTTTGAATAGTCTTTGTGTGGTCCATTGGGAGAGTGCTCCTCTCTACATACATTATTAATCCCTTTGACTGGGTGAGTCATTAGGCTTAGCAGCACCCACTCATAGTTAAAGGCGATAGAGAGCCACCATACTCTTTATATTATATTTACAAAATGATGCCAACATAAAGTAGATATATGGGGAATGTAAAGTAATACATTTTTTATGAGGTATCACTTTCTGCAAATTGCAAATTTTTCACAAATTTCATAAATTTGGGACTTTTTCATAAATAAATGTAAAATATATTGACTCAAATTTATGACTTTCATGAAGTACTGTATAATGTGTACGAGAAAACAATCTCAGAATGACTATGATAAGTAAAAGTGTCCCAAAGTTATTACCACATAAATTACCACACATGTCAAATTTGCAAAAATTGGCCTGGGATTTAAGGTTTAAAGTGGCTCGGTACTGAAGGAGTTAAAGAGGTTGCCTGGATTTTTATGTTTTTAGATTCTCCTTGCAGGACCTGTGGATTCAAGCATCCTTATCTGCTCTCTGCCACTTGGTTCTGGCTGTTTTGGTCTGCTGTGCTCCAGTCTTGCCATGTAAACGTCTGCCATGGCTGGGTGTTGTGTGCACCGCTGCAGTCAATAATTGACTGCAGCATTGACATGTCTCCCAGACAGCACATCACTGGATCATGTGCCCCTTGAAGGACTTGTTACCGCTGAGGCCAATCATTAGCTGTGGCTGTGCAAGTGACCTCCATCTGTGCCATAAGTTTACTCAGGCAGTAGGTCAGTGGAAAAAAGGAGCTGGAACCAAGAGGTTGTGAGCAGGTAAGTATGCTTCAGTCAATAGGTCTATTGGATAAAGAAAATAATTAAAAAACGTATAAAAAGGGCAACATTTTTATGGGGTTTGTACCATATCAGTTGGGGGGGATAATGTTTCAGCTGATGTTTCTTTTGAATAGTTTCACATGGGAGTAATCTGGAAACATTTTAGGGTCCATCTTATAGCTGCAATGACCACTACATTTCTACTCCACTGAACTTAGATAATTGTAGATCTATGATCTGCTGTATTCTCAGTTCACAACTGTGTGAAATCTGTATGTGAACATATTGCCATGTTAGACTGACCATTCTTGTTTTTTTTCTCACAGGTTCCTCATTTTACTGCATTGCCATTGTTTCCGATTGTAATGCAAAATTATTTAGAATGGTAACTTACTGAATAAATAAAGGTGATTATTATTTTTTATTATGAGAATCTTTTGGGAAAAATGTGTAATTTATATGAGATTTGACAATAACCAAGCACATGTTATATTGAATAGAAACAATGATAATTAAAAATATGTTTCTGCTTCCATATTCTTTAAAATGAAATCATTTAATCAATTACACATATTTTATTTAGTACATTAAATATTGTCTGCTAGTCTGGAAAAATAAATAGAGCAGAAATACGTGAGACCTTCTGTTATTTTAATTTTTTTTTGTGATTATGATTGAACATTAAGTATAATGTAATTAATTCCAGAAAGAGTTTTTATAGTATAGATAGATAGAGATGTCCTTGCGGTTCGCCCGGCAGACATTTTGAGGCGAACTTTGTGCATTCACGATTCGCTGAACAAGCGAACATATGGTGAGGTTTGCATGCGCCATATTCTTTTGCAATGCCCAGAACTTTGACCCATGACACATCCATCAGGTGGGACAGGACAGCCAATTAAGACGTTTCAGCACATGGACATACCCCCACCCTATAACAGAACCCGATCTGGCAGCCATTTTACATTCTGTGTTTTGGAGAGGTTGCTTTGTGGAGCAGGGACAGACTGTTAGGGACACTAAACGCTAGCTAATAGGGCCACAAATGTTCTTTTAAGGATTGGTATAGGTGTGATATATTTCTAACATAGAAAGTATATTATAGTGCATTTGTATTGTGCAGCAGTTGTGTGCGGTTCTGCTGCGATACCTCAGCTATATAGAGGGACAAACGCTATTAGAATAACTAATTGCAACTGGTGTGATATACCTGTTGCCCCCCAAAAAAACTGATTGAGGGGTGTGATATACCGATAATAAACTTTCTAACATAGAAAGTATATAGTGCATTTGTATTGTGCAGCTGTTGTGTGCGGTTCTGCTGCGATACCGCAGGTATATAGAGGGACAAGCACTATTGGAACAACTATTTGCAAAGGGTGTGATATACCTGTTGCCCCCAAAAAAACTGATTGAGGGGTGCAATATACCTGCTTCCACAAAATACTGATTGAGGGGTGCGATATACCTGCTTCCACAAAATATTGATCATGTGGTTTGATATAATTGCTTCCACAAAATAATGATTGAGGGGTGCGATATACCTGCATACACCAAATATTGATTAAGGGGTTCTATATACCTGCTTCCACGAAATACTGATTAAGGGGATTGATATACCTGCTTTCACCAAATAATGATTGAGGCCTGCAATATACCTGTTTCTGCACAATGCTGATTAAGGGGTTTGCTATACCTGCTTCCACAAAACACTGTTTAAGAGTTTTAATATACCTGCTTCCACCAAATATTGATTAAGGGTAGAGATGGCCTTGCGGTTCGCCTGGCGGTCGTTTCACGGGGCGAACTTTGCTAATTCGCGATTCACCGAACAGGCAAACATATGGCGATGTCCGCTGGCGACATATTCTTTTGCATTGTGCCGAACTTTGACCCATGACACATCCATCAAGTGGGACAGGACTGCCGATCGAGACGTTTCAGCACATGGACACACCCCCTACCCTATAAATAAACCAGATCTGGCCGCCATTTTATATTCAGTCTTTTGCCAGTGTAGGGAAAAGTTGCTGTGTGGAGCAGGGACAGACTGTTAGAAAGACCAAACGCTAGCAGTTAAGGCCACAAAAGTCCTTTCAAGGGCTGGTCTAGGTGTGCTATAGATAGGTGTGACATACTGAGGGGTGGGATATACTTATAAAATACGTTCTAACATACAGTAGAAAGTACACTCACCTAAAGAATTATTAGGAACACCTGTTCTATTTCTCATTAATGCAATTATCTAGTCAACCAATCACATGGCAGTTGCTTCAATGCATTTAGGGGTGTGGTCCTGGTCAAGACAATCTCCTGAACTCCAAACTGAATGTCAGAATGGGAAAGAAAGGTGATTTAAGCAATTTTGAGTGTGGCATGGTTGTTGGTGCCAGACGGGCCACCCTGAGTATTTCACAATTTGCTCAGTTACTGGGATTTTCATGCACAACCATTTCTAGGGTTTACAAAGAATGGTGTGAAAAGGGAAAAACATCCAGTATGCAGCAGTCCTGTGGGCAAAAATGCCTTGTGGATGCTAGAGGTCAGAGGAGAATGGGCCGACTGATTCAAGCTGATAGAAGAGCAACGTTGACTGAAATAACCACTCGTTACAACCGAGGTATGCAGCAAAGCATTTGTGAAGCCACAACACGCACAACCTTGAGGCGTATGGGCTACAACAGCAGAAGATCCCACCGGGTACCACTCATCTCCACTACAAATAGGTAAAAGAGGCTACAATTTGCACGGGCTCACCAAAATTGGACTGTTGAAGACTGGAAAAAAGTTGCCTGGTCTGATGAGTCTCGATTTCTGTTGAGACATTCAAATGGTAGAGTCCGAATTTGACGTAAAAAGAATGAGAACATGTATCCATCCTCTGATGGCTACTTCCAGCAGGATAATGCACCATGTCACAAAGCTCGAATCATTTCAAATTGCTTTTTTGAACATGACAATGAGTTCACTGTACTAAAATGGCCCCCACAGTCACCAGATCTCAACCCAATAGAGCATCTTTGGGATGTGGTGGAACGGGAGCTTCGTGCCCTGGATGTGCATCCCTCAAATCTCCATCAACTGCAAGATGCTATCCTATCAATATGGGCCAACATTTCTAAAGAATGCCATCAGCACTTTGTTGAATCAATGCCACATAGAATCAAGGCAGTTCTGAAGGAAAAAGAGGGTCCAACACCGTATTAGTATGGTGTTCCTAATAATTCTTTAGGTGAGTATATATATATATATATATATATATATATACAGTACAGACCAAAAGTTTGGACACACCTTCTCATTCAAAGAGTTTTCTTTATTTTCATGACTATGAAGGCATCAAAACTATGAATTAACACATGTGGAATTATATACATAACAAACAAGTGTGAAACAACTGAAAATATGTCATATTCTAGGTTCTTCAAAGTAGCCACCTTTTGCTTTGATTACTGCTTTGCACACTCTTGGCATTCTCTTGATGAGCTTCAAGAGGTAGTCCCCTGAAATGGTCTTCCAACAGTCTTGAAGGAGTTCCCAGAGATGCTTAGCACTTGTTGACCCTTTTGCCGTCACTCTGCGGTCCAGCTCACCCCAAACCATCTTGATTGGGTTCAGGTCCAGTGACTGTGGAGGCCAGGTCATCTGGCGCAGCGCCCATCACTCTCCTTCATGGTCAAATAGCCCTTACTTTCAAAGTTTTCCCAATTTTTCGGCTGACTGACTGACCTTCATTTCTTAAAGTAATGATGGCCACTAGTTTTTCTTTACTTAGCTGCTTTTTTCTTGCCATAATACAAATTCTAGCAGTCTATTCAGTAGGACTATCATCTGTGTATCCACCTGACTTCTCCTCAACACAACTGATGGTCCCAACCCCATTTATAAGGCAAGAAATCCCACTTATTAAACCTGACAGGGCACACCTGTGAAGTGAAAACCATTTCAGGGGACTACCTCTTGAAGCTCATCAAGAGAATGCCAAGAGTGTGCAAAGCAGTAATCAAAGCAAAAGGTGGCTACTTTGAAGAACTTAGAATATGATATATTTTCAGTTGTTTCACACTTGTTTGTTATGTATATAATTCCACATGTGTTAATTCATAGTTTTGATGCCTTCAGTGTGAATCTACAATTTTCATAGTCATGAAAATAAAGAAAACTCTTTGAATGAGAAGGTGTGTCCAAACTTTTGGTCTGTACTGTATATATATATATATATACACACACACACACACATGTTTATTATGTGAGTGTATGTACTGTATATGTTGTGGGGATTTGCTCTGGTAGTTAGGATTAGCGGGTGCAGAACAGAGGCAAAGTACAAGTTCTTGGTTCAAAACATTAGTGTTTATTCACACGTGAAAGCAAAACAGAAACGCAAGTTGCTTGGTGATCATTCACACGCATGAAAAGTTCATATACAAAACAGTGACCTTTTCCCCTGGGTGTTACTTCACACCCTGTTGGAAGTTCTGCCTTGTCAAGTCCACAGGCAGGCGTTAGGCGGCCTGTTCGCCCTCACAGGGGTCTGAGCCCTCCAGCCTGGCTCAAGTCACAGATCCCAACACAGCCCTCAGATCACAGCACACAGACCTCCTGAGCTCCACTGTTAGACGGAGGTAATCCTCTCCACCTGGCAGTGCTGGCTAGTTTTTATGCCTGGTAAAACCCAGCCTGGAACATGGGGAGCAGTCACCCACCCAGCACTTTGACTACTCCCAGTAAGAGCCATCCCGTATCAGCTATTATAGCCATACTAAGTATCAAGGTGTTAAACAGCAACTGCTGCTGACACATACCAAGGCCAGGAACATCAGTGACACGTACCTATCATCCACGATGATTTGTGTACCTTCTTACAATGTGTATATATAGGTGTGTGTGTGTGTGTGTGTGTGTGAGAGAGACACAAATATATGAGATATTATATATAAATATATATATATTGTAGCCATGCTTGCACAGTAGCCATGCTTTGGTAGCAGCAGCAAAGCCTCTACATCTGGTGCAGACGTCAGATTGACAGGGTGAGATGTCTGGCACTGTCAACCAAGCTAGAGGGGGGAGCCTGCTGAGCAGCAGGAGAGACCATTGTTGCACAAGAAGTCTGGTGTACTGAAATATACTGCAAAGCATTGAAAGTGTTAATATCATTGTATTTAGTATATTATACAACAAAAAAATCATTTAAGGTTGTATAGGGATTGGGAGGTCCCATGAGGCTAGTCAGGGCTGGCTCCACCCTTCCTCTCTAGGAGGAAGATTCTGCAGGTAATGGCTGACTGCTGAGGTGTGAACACCACAGAGCAGCAAGGAGCAGCTCCTATAGTGAGATTCTATTCCCCCTTCAGCCCACAAGCAACTTATGTGCTAGCCTCCCAGAAGGTAAAAGATCTACAGAAGGTTTAGCTGACAGAAAGGGATTGCGGACTTTGGCAAATAAGTTAATCAGCACTAATCTGGCTACAGCCTCCTCTGTAACATTGTAAGCTACAAACTGCCCACCATAGCCAAAAGACAGGAGGGCCCCCTGTTCATAGACTGTATTCCTCTGAGGATACTGTGAATATCGTATGTGGTACACATCTTTTCTTCCGTTCCACAACCCCACAAAACAAATAAAACCCTATTGAAGTCTATGGGTAAAGACGCAGAATAAATGTACGTGATTACTGTATTAATACTGGAATTGTCTGACAGTGTAGACAGGCTGAATGCGATCGATAGACCTCTTCTTGTTGCCGGTGCCCCATCTTCCCACTCTTGCTGTCTGTCTGCCTACCATCACGTTGTGTACTGCTGCTGCACCGGCCTGCATCATGCC
Source organism: Bufo bufo (assembly GCF_905171765.1). Classification (NCBI taxonomy): domain Eukaryota; kingdom Metazoa; phylum Chordata; class Amphibia; order Anura; family Bufonidae; genus Bufo; species Bufo bufo. The sequence continues at coordinate 746,642,422 of NC_053390.1, read as the reverse complement.
ATTAAAGACACTTGCCAACCATCACATTCTTTACAGCTGCTGTTGCGGCCTCCAGCTTGGGGAGGGGAAAAAAATCATAAAAATTAACAAAAAGAGGTACGTTTTCCTAAAAATGATGGGGGTCATTTATTAAGAGCGGTGTTTTAGACGACTGTCTTAATAACACTAGTGCTAGCGGTAGATCCACAAAACTTATGTAGAGTCGCCGGCCTCTACATAACTTTAGCAAATCCAGCACCGGTCTAAATGTAAGCCAGCTTTTTTGGACCGGGCCGTGGAAGATTGTTAGCCGGGCCACGGCGATCAGGGCAGTCTTTAACTCTGTACTAATGAAGCGCTTCCATTATGGAAACGCTTCATTAGTATAGAAGGACCAGGGAGCGGTGAAGGATCTCTACTCACCACTTCCTGGTCCTCGGTTCGGCTATCGGCTGTGCATGGCTGCGCACAGCGTGAGGTCTGTCTGTGACCTCACGCTGTGCGCCGCTATACACAGCCAGCTGACAGCAGAATGAAGAATGAAGAGGATCGCGATGGTGACCAGGAGCAGGAGAGGTAAGTGTTTTTTTTATTTTATTTTATTTGCACTGCGGGCTGATGGCTGACCTGGGGGACATGGGGCTGACATGAGGGGCTAATGGGGGGCTTATGGCTGACATGAGGGGCTAATGGGGGGCTAATGGGGGCTTATGGCTGACATGAAGGGCTAATGGGGGGCTTATGGCTGACATGAGGGGCTAATGGGGAGCTTATGGCTGACATGAGGGGCTAATGGGGGGCTAATGGGGGCTTATGGCTGACATGAAGGGCTAATGGGGGGCTTATGGCTGAAATGAGGGGCTAATGGGGGGCTTATGGCTGACATGAGGGGCTGATGGGGGCTTATGGCTGACATGAGGGGCTAATGGGGGGCTTATGGCTGACATGAAGGGCTAATGGGGGGCTTATGGCTGACATGAGGGGCTAATGGGGCTTATGGCTGACATGAGGGGCTAATGGGGGGCTTATGGCTGACATGAGGGGCTAATGGGGGCTTATGGCTGACATGAGGGGCTAATGAAGGGGCTCATGGCTGACATGAGGGGCTAATGGGGGGCTCATGGCTGACATTGGGGGGTTTTATGGCTGACATTGGGGGGTTTATGGCTGACATTGGGGGCTGATAGATGGCTAAAGGTTTGGGGGTTGATCTGAGCCATTGGGGGTCTAATCTGAGGTCTGATTAACATTGGGGCTCTGTCTGCTGGTCTGACCTGAGGTGTAATGAAAAATATTTTTTTCTTATTGTTCTTCTCTAAAACTAGGTGCATCTTATAGGGCGAAAAATACGGTACAGTGCAGCAGAGACCAGTGCAGCAGAGACCAGTGCAGCAGAGACCATAGTCAGTTTATATAGTCATTATATAGTGTTATATATTTTAATATGCACCTTGTGTTTTGTTATGCGCGTGAATCAGTCAGACCCGCCCACCCCCTAAGCCCCGCCCCCAGAACTCCCGCCCCCTTCCCCCCATCCGATCCCTGGGAAAATTGTCTTGCATGAAACAGGTCCTTGGTGCAAAAAAGGTTGGGGACCACTGATTTAGACCATTTTCTACTACTAAAACAGGCATCAGAATTTTTAAATGAAATGGGTATGCTGGGCCGTCCCCTTCCCTGCCCATGCCACGCCCACTTTTTTAGATCTGGCGTGAGCAGGAAAATGTTGCAGATTGCAGTGCAAATAACCTTTGTGCCGCAATCTGCATGCCTAATATAGGCATATTTCTGATCATAAATGAGCCCCTATGAGTCCTGAGAGGCTAGAGGTGGTTATACACCAACTTTCATGGAAATTAGAGCAACTTTGGTCCGACCCAAATAATTTGGGTCTGAACCAATATTTTTCAAAAATCTGGTGAACCAGACCCAAAACGAATTTTGACTGGTTCGCTCATCTCTAGTTTGGATATATCCGGATGGTGGAGAATAAATTCAGAAGACAAAGTCTGCTTAAGTGACTGAAAACTAAGACTCAGCTTCCAGTATCCTTTACTGTGCTTCACGCCCCTCCTGGTAACAAGTGGGGAATAAATTGTCGATGATAATTGGAGAAATCCAAGAACCATTGATTCTTAGTCTTGAGGTTGAGTGCACAGTACGAACATGCCTATGGTGTGTAGGCAGGTCATAAGAGAAGATTAGAATGTCATCCAGATATACCATATAACAGATATTAAGTAGGTCACAGAAAACATCATTAACAAACTCATGAAAGCCCTGACTACACAGTCCAAAGGGCATAATGAGTCTTCCACACATTACTCTCTCTTATCTAGATCAAGTTGTATGCCCGCCAAATGAACACTCTAGCATACAGAATCAAAGAGCTCAAGTATTAGGGGCAGTGTGTACTTTTTCACAATGATTTTATTCAGACCAATGTAATTAATATATGGGCGAAAGGGAATTATACTTTTTCTAAAGAATGAAGAATCCAGCTCAAGATAGAGAGGAAAACTTCTGGATGAAACCTTTTTTCAAGTTTCTCTTTGATAAAATCAGAAATGGCATGAAGTCCCACCTGAAGGTTCATGGGCCCAATGGCATACTGAATGTATTTCAAGAGAGGCACTCCACTGACAGACTCTACCACCAAAGATTTCTCCAGGCACACATTAGATATTTGGTACTGTGTTACCAAGACTTGATGCAGGATGTTATCTGTAGGAATGAGCGAACCCGAACTGTATAGCTCGGGTTCGTACCGAATTTTGGGGTGTCCGTGACAAGGACCCGAACATTTTCGTAAAAGTCCGTGTTCGGGTTCGGTGTTCGGCGCTTTCTTGGCGCTTTTTGAAAGGCTGCAAAGCAGCCAATCAACAAGCGTCATACTACTTGCCCCAAGAGGCCATCACAGCCTTGCCTACTATTGGCATGGCTGTGATTGGCCAGTGCAGCATGTGACCCAGCCTCTATATAAGCTTGGGTCACGTTGCGCTGCACGTCACTCTGCTGATTGAAGCATAGGGAGAGGTTGCAGCTGCGACGTTAGGGCGAGATTAGGCAGTGATTAACTCCTCCAAAAGACTTCATTCTGTGATCGATCTGCAGCTGTGGATCATTGAAGTGCTAGTATTGACTTGCTCACTTTTTTGAGGCTGCCCAGAGCGTTTTTAGATCACTTTTTTTCTGGGGTGATCGGCGGCCATTTTGTGACTTGTGGTGCGCCAGCACAAGCTATCACCAAGTGTATTTAACCATCAATAGTGTGGTTATTTTGTGCTATATCCTACATCAGCTGCAGGCTGAGCCTGTGTCACTGAAGTGCATTTAACCATCAACAGTCTGGTTATTTTTTGGCCATATACTACATCAGCTGCAGGCTGAGCCTGTGTCACCGAAGTGCATTTAACCATCAACAGTCTGATTATTTTTTGGCCATATACTACATCTGGTGCAGGCTGAGCCTGTGTCACCCAAGTGCATTTAACCATCAACAGTGTGGTTATTTTTTGGCCATATACTACATCAGGGGCAAGTTGAGCCTGTCACCCAGCGCCTAAAAAATAGATCTGACATTTCTATTCAACCAAATCTGTACTGTTTTAGCTGGTCAAGTTATTTGTAGTGATGGTAAAAGCACTTTTTTTTTTCTGGGTTGAAAAACTATTCCCAAATTTGCCATTCTCAAAATAACTAGTTTCGGGTATTTGAGGCCTACTTGAAATCAATCCCAAAAAGGATATCTTACATTGAAGGTACTGATAGTGTCATTCAGAAAAACCTAAGACACACTTGCTACCGTGCAGATAGAAGTCTAATTCTGTGATTAAACCTATACCTGTCACACAGCGCAAAAAAAAAACAGGCCTGACATTTCTATTCAACCAAATCTGTACTGTTTTTTTTTTTGCGCTGTGTGACAGGTATAGGTTTAATCACAGAATTAGACTTCTATCTGCACGGTAGCAAGTGTGTCTTAGGTTTTTCTGAATGACACTATCAGCACCTAATATGTAAGATATCCTTTTTGGGATAGATTTCAAGTACTGTTTTAGCTGGTCAAGTTATTTGTAGTGACCGTAAAAGCACACTTTTTGTTCTGGGTTGAAAAACTATTCCCAAATTTGCCATTCTCCAAATAACTAGTTTCTGGTATTTGAGGCCTACTTGAAATCTATCCCAAAAAGGATATCTTACATTGAAGGTACTGATAGTGTCATTCAGAAAAACCTAAGACACACGCTACCATGCAGATAGAAGTCTGATTCTGAGATTAAACCTATACCTGTCACACAGTGCAAAAAAAAACAGGTCTCACATTTCTATTCAAGCAAATCTGTACTGTTTTAGCTGGTCAAGTTATTTGTAGCGACCGTAAAAGCCCTTTTTTTTTTCTGGGTTGAAAAACTATTCCCAAATTTGCCATTCTCAAAATAACTAGTTTCTGGTATTTGAGGCCTACTTGAAATCTATCCCAAAAAGGATATCTTACATTGAAGGTACTGATAGTGTCATTCAGAAAAACCTAAGACACACGCTACCGTGCAGATAGAAGTCTGATTCTGAGATTAAACCTTAACCTGTCACACAGTGCAAAAAAAAAACAGGTCTCACATTTCTATTCAAGCAAATCTGTACTGTTTTAGCTGGTCAAGTTATTTGTAGTGACCGTAAAAGCACACTTTTTTTTCTGGGTTGAAAAACTATTCCCAGATTTGCCATTATCAAAATAACTAGTTTCTGGTATTTGAGGCCTACTTGAAATCTATCCCAAAAAGGATATCTTACATTGAAGGTACTGATAGTGTCATTCAGAAAAACCTAAGACACACGCTACCGTGCAGATAGAAGTCTGATTCTGTGATTAAACCTTAACCTGTCACACAGTGCAAAAAAAAACAGGTCTCACATTTCTATTCAAGCAAATCTGTACTGTTTTAGCTTGTCAAGTTATTTGTAGCGACCGTAAAAGCCCTTTTTTTTTTCTGGGTTGAAAAACTATTCCCAAATTTGCCATTCTCAAAATAACTAGTTTCTGGTATTTGAGGCCTACTTGAAATCTATCCCAAAAAGGATATCTTACATTGAGGTACTGATAGTGTCATTCAGAAAAACCTAAGACACACGCTACCGTGCAGATAGAAGTCTGATTCTGAGATAAAACCTTAACCTGTCACACAGTGCAAAAAAAAACAGGTCTCACATTTCTATTCAAGCAAATCTGTACTGTTTTAGCTGGTCAAGTTATTTGTAGCGACCGTAAAAGCCCTTTTTTTTTTCTGGGTTGAAAAACTATTCCCAAATTTGCCATTCTCAAAATAACTAGTTTCTGGTATTTGAGGCCTACTTGAAATCTATCCCAAAAAGGATATCTTACATTGAAGGTACTGATAGTGTCATTCAGAAAAACCTAAGACACACGCTACCGTGCAGATAGAAGTCTGATTCTGTGATTAAACCTTAACCTGTCACACAGTGCAAAAAAAAAAACAGGTCTCACATTTCTATTCAATGGTCTGCCGGGTGTTCACTCCAAGGTCATGGAAGTCACGCCTGCGGCCACCCCGTTCTCCGGGGATATGTCCTGAAATCCAGCTGAAAGCTGCAGAACATCAGTCGGAGGTCTCTCCACTACTGGCGGGCCTCTCTGGCGCCCTCTTCCCACAAGCAAAGGCTTGGCTGGTGGCTGCTGGGGTCTTTCAATGCGTCTAGGTTCTTGAGCCTCTTGCTCCTGTCCAGGCTGTCCTTGCCTGGGCTGCCCCCTGGCACGTGCTCTTCCGCGGGCTCTGGCTCGTCCACTCATCTTCTATTCCTGAGAGGATATAAACCGCTAATAAGGTCAATCTGCCGCCTAGCAGCTCCGCCGTGGCACAATCACCTCAGAACTCGCACACTGGTGACTTTAGGTATCTTCACTGGTCACTTTGAGCAGAATGATGACATCCGAGTCACGGCACCAAATGTAACCCTCTTTTCCTTGCACCATCTGCGACACCTCCAGCTTTCACACTCACTCGGTCACCAGCTCCTCCAGGCATAAACTCTAAGTGGACTCTAAGGGACGACACTCAGGTCTTCTGTGGTTTAAAGCTTTATTGAGGTGGAGTGCACTTGGCTGGAGCCTGTAATACAACAGGGAAACACTGCCACTATGTGGTATACAGCCAGGTCACCAGCCCACCTATATCATAACAGGCAGTCATTATATTACATTCCCACATACATGTTACAGGATATAACAAAGCATACAGAAAAATGAACAAGAGAAAATCATTTACAAAGATATTGCAGCAGGGTGACCTGGAATACAGCATGTCTTGCAGCCATTTTAGGAAGAACACATGGCTCTCTAACTGTACATCATCTACTCAGCCTAGCATGTGCTGCAGGGTTTAAATGCTGCTAAAAAACATACAGTCACCTCTTTACATTCTACAGAACTATTATGGGTATATATTATAACTTTTTACAATAGATAAATGAACTTTAGCTTTAGAGAACTTAGACAGAGATCCTACCTCCTTCACAGTAAATGTCTGCACTGAGGAGACCAAACCAAGTAGCAGAATACACAGGGGGCTTTCTGGAAGAGTCCACTGTAAAGACTCTGTGTGTTAAAACTTTCCTCAGTTATCTAATAGCACATTTGAAGAGGTTTATTTAGCATGTCCTGACTCTCTGCTAACAGCTTATGAATATATGGAACTATATTTAACAAGTGATCATTGCTGCAGCTCCTGTATATTGGTATTACCCTATTGCAAACCTGCAGACTGGATATTTGGTGAAACTTCATGTGGTTCGTATCGACTGTACTACACCACTGACTTTCAGAGTTCGGAGGACGAGGCAGTGGTGAGACCGAGCCAACAGCGTAGCAAAAGAGGGAGCAGTGGGCAAAATCAGAACACCCGCCGCCAAGAGACTCCGCCTGACACTGACCGCCGCCATCTGTGACCGAGCACCCCAAAGGCAGCTTCAAGGAGTTCCCTGGCATGGCACTTCTTCAAACAATGTGCTGACGACAAGACCCGAGTGGTTTGCACGATGTGCCATCAGAGCCTGAAGCGAGGCATTAACGTTCTGAACCTTAGCACAACCTGCATGACCAGGCACCTGCATGCAAAGCATGAACTGCAGTGGAGTAAACACCTTAAAAACAAGGAAGTCACTCAGGCTCCCCATGCTGCCTCTTCTGCTGCTTCCGCCTCGGCCTCTTCTGCTGCTGCCGCCCCGCCTCGGCTTCTTCTGCTGCTGCTGCCGCCGCCGCCTCGGCCTCTTCCTCTGCCTCTGGAGGAACGTTGGCACCTGCCGCCCAGCAAACATGGGATGTACCACCAACACCACCACCTGCGTCACCAAGCATCTCAACCATGTCACACGGCAGCGTTCAGCTCTCCATCTCACAAACATTTGAGAGAAAGCGTAAATTCCCACCAAGCCACCCTCGATCCCTGGCCCTGAATGCCAGCATTTCTAAACTACTGGCCTATGAAATGCTGTCATTTAGGCTGGTGGACACACACAGCTTCAAACAGCTCATATCGCTTGCTGTCCCACAGTATGTTGTTCCCAGCCGCCACTACTTCTCCAAGAGAGCCGTGCCTTCCCTGCACAAACAAGTGTCCGATAAAATCAAGTGTGCACTGCGCAACGCCATCTGTGGCAAGGTCCACCTAACCACAGATACGTGGACCAGTAAGCACGGCCAGGGACGCTATATCTCCCTAACTGCACACTGGGTAAATGTAGTGGCGGCTGGGCCCCAGGCGGAGAGCTGTTTGGCGCACGTCCTTCCGCCGCCAAGGATCGCAGGGCAACATTCTTTGCCTCCTGTCTCCTCCTCCTCCTACTCAGCTTCCTCCTCCTCTTCTTCCACCTGCTCATCCAGTCAGCCACACACCTTCACCACCAACTTCAGCACAGCCCGGGGTAAACGTCAGCAGGCCATTCTGAAACTCATATGTTTGGGGGACAGGCCCCACACCGCACAGGAGTTGTGGCGGGGTATAGAACAACAGACCGACGAGTGGTTGCTGCCGGTGAGCCTCAAGCCCGGCCTGGTGGTGTGCGATAATGGGCGAAATCTCGTTGCAGCTCTGGGACTAGCCGGTTTGACGCACATCCCTTGCCTGGCGCATGTGCTGAATTTGGTGGTGCAGAAGTTCATTCGCAACTACCCCGACATGTCAGAGCTGCTGCATAAAGTGCGGGCCGTCTGTTCGCGCTTCCGGCGTTCACACCCTGCCGCTGCTCGCCTGTCTGCGCTACAGTGTAACTTCGGCCTTCCCGCTCACCGCCTCATATGCGACGTACCCACCAGGTGGAACTCCACCTTGCATATGCTGGACAGACTGTGCGAGCAGCAGCAGGCCATAGTGGAGTTTTAGCTGCAGCACGCACGGGTCAGTCGCACTGTGGATCAGACACACTTCACCACCAATGACTGGGCCTCCATGCGAGACCTGTGTGCCCTGTTGCGTTGTTTCGAGTACTCCACCAACATAGCCAGTGGCGATGACGCCGTTATCAGCGTTACAATACCACTTCTATGTCTCCTTGAGAAAACACTTAGGGCGATGATGGAAGAGGAGGTGGCCCAGGAGGAAGAGGAGGAAGAGGGGTCATTTTTAGCACTTTCAGGCCAGTCTCTTCGAAGTGACTCAGAGGGAGGTTTTTTGCAACACCAGAGGCCAGGTACAAATGTGGCCAGACAGGGCCCACTACTGGAGGACGAGGAGGACGAGGATGAGGAGGAGGTGGAGGAGGATGAGGATGAAGCATGTTCACAGCGGGGTGGCACCCAAAGCAGCTCGGGCCCATCACTGGTGCGTGGCTGGGGGGAAACACAGGACGATGACGATACGCCTCCCACAGAGGACAGCTTGTCCTTACCTCTGGGCAGCCTGGCACACATGAGCGACTACATGCTGCAGTGCCTGCGCAACGACAGCAGAGTTGCCCACATTTTAACGTGTGCGGACTACTGGGTTGCCACCCTGCTGGATCCCGGTACAAAGACAATGTGCCCACCTTACTTCCTACACTGGAGCGTGATAGGAAGATGCGCGAGTACAAGCGCACGTTGGTAGACGCGCTACTGAGAGCATTCCCAAATGTCACAGGGGAACCAGTGGAAGCCCAAGGCGAAGGCAGAGGAGCAGCAAGAGGTCGCCAACGCAGCTGTGTCACGCCCAGCTCCTCTGAGAGCAGGGTTAGCATGGCAGAGATGTGGAAAAGTTTTGTCAACACGCCACAGCTAAGTGCACCACCACCTGATACAGAACTTGTTAGCAGGAGGCGACATTTCACTAACATGGTGGAACAGTACCTGTGCACACCCCTCCACGTACTGACTGATGGTTCGGCCCCATTCAACTTCTGGGTCTCCAAATTGTCCACGTGGCCAGAGCTAGCCTTTTATGCCTTGGAGGTGCTGGCCTGCCCGGCGGCCAGCGTTTTGTCTGAACGTGTATTCAGCACGGCAGGGGGCGTCATTACAGACAAACGCAGCCGCCTGTCTACAGCCAATGTGGACAAGCTGACGTTCATAAAAATGAACCAGGCATGGATCCCATAGGACCTGTCCATCCCTTGTGCAGATTAGATATTAACTACCTCCCCTTAACAATATATTATTCTACTCAAGGGCACTTCCTCATTCAATACTATTTTTAATTTCATTTTACCATTATATTGCGGGGCAACCCAAAGTTGAATGAACCTCTCCTCTGTCTGGTGCCGGGGCCTAAATGTGTGACAGTGGCCTGTTCCAGTGGTGGGTGACGTAAAGCCTGATTCTCTGCTATGACATGAAGACTGATTCTGCGCTGACATAAGGCCAGATTCTCTGTTACGGGACCTCTCTCCTCTGCCTGGGTGCCTGGGCCTAAATGTGTGACAGTGGCCTGTTCCAGTGGTGGGTGACGTGATGCCTGATTCTCTGCTATGACATGAAGACAGATTCTGTGCTGACATAATGCCAGATTCTCTGTTACAGGACCTCTCTCCTCTGTCTGGGTGACGGGGCCTAAATGTGTGACAGTGGCCTGTTCCAGTGGTGGGTGACGTGAAGCCTGATTCTCTGCTATGACATGAACACTGATTCTGCGCTGACATAAGGCCAGATTCTCTGTTACGGGACCTCTCTCCTCTGCCTGGGTGCCTGGGCCTAAATGTGTGACAGTGGCCTGTTCCAGTGGTGGGTGACGTGATGCCTGATTCTCTGCTATGACATGAAGACAGATTCTGTGCTGACATAAGGCCAGATTCTCTGTTACAGGACCTCTCTCCTCTGTCTGGGTGCCGGGGCCTAAATGTGTGACAGTGGCCTGTTCCAGTGGTGGGTGACGTGAAGCCTGATTCTCTGCTATGACATGAAGACTGATTCTGCGCTGACATAAGGCCAGATTCTCTGTTACGGGACCTCTCTCCTCTGCCTGGGTGCCTGGGCCTAAATGTGTGACAGTGGCCTGTTCTAGTGGTGGGTGACGTGATGCCTGATTCTCTGCTATGACATGAAGACAGATTCTGTGCTGACATAAGGCCAGATTCTCTGTTACGGGACCTCTCTCCTCTGCCTGGGTGACTGGGCCTAAATGTGTGACAGTGGCCTGTTCCAGTGGTGGGTGACGTGAAGCCTGATTCTCTGCTATGACATGAAGACTGATTCTGCGCTGACATAAGGCCAGATTCTCTGTTACGGGACCTCTCTCCTCTGCCTGGGTGCCTGGGCCTAAATGTGTGACAGTGGCCTGTTCCAGTGGTGGGTGACGTGATGCCTGATTCTCTGCTATGACATGAAGACAGATTCTGTGCTGACATAAGGCCAGATTCTCTGTTACGGGACCTCTCTCCTCTGCCTGGGTGCCTGGGCCTAAATGTGTGACAGTGGCCTGTTCTAGTGGTGGGTGACGTGATGCCTGATTCTCTGCTATGACATGAAGACAGATTCTGTGCTGACATAAGGCCAGATTCTCTGTTACGGGACCTCTCTCCTCTGCCTGGGTGACTGGGCCTAAATGTGTGACAGTGGCCTGTTCCAGTGGTGGGTGACGTGAAGCCTGATTCTCTGCTATGACATGAAGACTGATTCTGCGCTGACATAAGGCCAGATTCTCTGTTACGGGACCTCTCTCCTCTGCCTGGGTGCCTGGGCCTAAATGTGTGACAGTGGCCTGTTCCAGTGGTGGGTGACGTGATGCCTGATTCTCTGCTATGACATGAAGACAGATTCTGTGCTGACATAAGGCCAGATTCTCTGTTACAGGACCTCTCTCCTCTGTCTGGGTGCCGGGGCCTAAATGTGTGACAGTGGCCTGTTCCAGTGGTGGGTGAAGTGAAGCCTGATTCTCTGCTATGACATGAAGACTGATTCTGCGCTGACATAAGGCCAGATTCTCTGTTACGGGACCTCTCTCCTCTGCCTGGGTGCCTGGGCCTAAATGTGTGACAGTGGCCTGTTCCAGTGCTGGGTGACGTGATGCCTGATTCTCTGCTATGACATGAAGACAGATTCTGTGCTGACATAAGGCCAGATTCTCTGTTACAGGACCTCTCTCCTCTGTCTGGGTGCCGGGGCCTAAATGTGTGACAGTGGCCTGTTCCAGTGGTGGGTGTAGGGTTGCCACCCGTTCGGGATTCACCCGGACAGTCCGGGTTTGTAATCCTGTGCCCGGGTACAAGCCTTTCTCAGACCCGGGCACAGGATTATTCATTCAATCTGCAACCGACCGAGACTCCGATCGCATATTTAAGCTGTCACTCCGGGTGATCAGCTGAGCGCAGCACTCCCGAGCTTCCCCCCTCCTCCCCTCTCCCTCCTCCAGTCTACACACTACAGTGATGCCAGGCAGCGCTGTGTTCACTCACTGTTCAGGCTCCTCTCCTGCCTCCTAGTCCCTCCCTCCCTCTCTCTGATAAGGAAGTGATGACATCAGAGAGAGAGGCAGAGGGAGCTCCGTGGGAGAAATCATTCTTCTTCTCCTCTCCAGTCCAGCTCCAGCAGCCTGCCCATGTAGTGCCCAGCCCAGTGCCCACTGTGCCCTGCCTGCAGACAACCTGACCAAGACAGTCCTGACTCTGAGTCCTGACACCTGTCCTAGTCTTTTACTCACTTCTAAAAAGGTATACATATAAAACATTTGAATTGTGTAATTGTATGTAACAGTGTGGGCTTCTGTCACCCCACTAAACTCTTTTTTTTGCTTCTTATAATCCTATACTGTGATATATGAATACATAATGTTATTAATCATTTTGGTTCAGTAGATAATGAATAAAACGGACATTTATAATATGTAAATTACCTGTCTACAAGCAGGCGGGGCGGTTACTTGCTGGTATCCGCCGCATCCTCCTTTCATAATGACGCCCCCTCCGCATGTTGATTGACAGGGCCAGCGAACGCCATCTTTCTCTGGCTGGCCCTGTCTGCTATCAAGATCTCGCGCCTGCGCCGTAACGATCTTCAGTCGGCGCAGGTGCACTGAGAGGAGGACGCTCGCTCGGCCGCTTCATCCTCAATGCGCCTGCGCCGGGTGTAGATGTGACGTCATCGGTGCAGGCGCACTGAGGAAGGAGCGGCCGAGCGAGTGTCCTCCTCTCAGTTCACCTGCACCAACTGAAGACCGTTACGGCGCAGGTGCGAGATCTTGATAGCAGACAGGGCCAGCCAGAGAACGATCGCGTTCACTGGCCCTGTCAATCAACATGCAAAATGACTAATAACATTATGTATTCATATATCGCAGTATAGGGATTATAAGAAGCCAAAAAAAAAAAAAAAGAGTTTAGTGGGGTGACAGAAGCCCTTTAAACAGGTTTCTGAATCTGTCAATCATCAGAAAAAACGTTATGTTATGTAGCTGACTGATATAGCGATGTGCTAATGTCAGCACTACATAACAGTGTGTTTTATAACTCCCTGCCGCTGCCGCCGTTCTCTTAAAATAAAGACTTATAATATGCTAATTGGCCTCTAGGTGCTATGAGGGCGTTCCTGCAACACCTAGAGGCTCCGTCTATTCACCCTTTGGCAGTGGCAATCCCATGTCCAGTTGATTGACGTCCAAGTTCTCCTCTTTGTCCCGTAAATCCCGCGCCTGCGGCGAATACTAAAAGGGGCAGCGCAGGCGTGGGATCAGGGGCGTAACGATCGCGGTGCGACAGCGACCAGGGGTGGAGACGGGACATGGTTAGAGGCGGGACATGGGCATGGCTGGAGGCGGGGCCTGGAAGGGGGCCCTCCCTCCCTTCTGTTCGGGTTTGGCTTGAAGAAAAGGTGGCAACCCTAGGTGGGTGACGTGATGCCTGATTCTCTGCTATGACATGAAGACAGATTCTGCGCTGACATAAGGCCAGATTCTCTGTTACGGGACCGCTCTCCTCTGTCTGGGTGCCGGGCCTAAATGTGTGACAGTGGCCTGTTCCAGTGGTGGGTGACGTGAAGCCTGATTCTCTGCTATGACATGAAGACTGATTCTGTGCTGACATGAAGCCAGATTCTCTGCTATGGCATGAAGAGACTGATTCTGTGCTGACATGAAGCCAGATTCTCTGCTATGGGACCTCTGTCCAATTGATATTGGGTCATTTTTATTTTTTTAATTTTTATTTTAATTAATTTCCCTATCCACATTTGTTTGCAGGGGATTTACCTACATGTTGCTGCCTTTTGCAGCCCTCTAGCTCTTTCCTGGGCTGTTTTACAGCCTTTTTAGTGCCCAAAAGTTCGGGTCCCCATTGACTTCAATGGGGTTCGGGACGAAGTTCGGGTCGGGTTCCGATTCCGAACCCGAACATTTCCGGGAAGTTCGGCCGAACTTCTCGAACCCGAACATCCAGGTGTTCGCTCAACTCTAGTTATCTGCCAATCCAGAATCAAGGATGGCCTTTTCAGTAAACAGGATGACAATGCATGACCAAGTCACAGGAACACCTAATTTTGGAGAGATTTGAGTATTCTCACCCAAGGTCTTCTCTCCAACCTCTCCAACAGGCTCTAGGCACTGGAATCCCACCTTTAGAGGTCAGGTCTTCATGTAGGAACCCTTGCCGCTAAGTACATAGGCAAATTGTTATTGCGACTATGCTGATGCTCCTTCTTTCTGCTTTTACCCCGAGACACTCCTTAAACTTCAGATCAATATGGGTAGTCAATAAAATCAGATCATCCAGTGTTGCTGGAACATCTAACCTGCCAGTTCAATAGTAATGTGACATAACAGACAGTCCCAAAAGTCAGCCACCTAGGCCTCATTGTTCCAGGACAGCGCTGAGGCAAAGGTTCAAAACTGTATTGCGGATTGTTCCAAAATAAGAGTCTACTGGCGGGGTTGCAGCAAAAAAGAGGCAGCAGAAGCCGTCCAGCCAGGTTATTCAAAGACCTATCAGAAGGTCAAAAGAATGGCTCAAATATTATAGGTCAGTGGGTCAACCCATTCCCAAAAGTGGGTGTCAAGGCAAAGGCTTCTCCAGAGAGATGTGACACCAGAAAGGCAACCTTGGACCAATCGGTACAAAACCGGTGAACTTGCAAGTTAAAATAGATTGAACACTTTTCAGAAAACTGAGGCTGGTCTCCCTCATAAAGTGGCAGCAGATGCAGGTCAGAGCCACTGGATACAGCAGAGGGCTGTAGTTTTAGTGCAGACACTGCAGTCTGAGGGTATGGAGCCACAGCAGTGACTGTCAGGGAATCCAAGGGAGCAGCAATAGTATTCAGAAATTGCTTGAGTTGCTCCTGGCGACTGCACTGATTAGACAGCTCCTTGAATACTTTAGGTAGTCCCAATTTGGGTGGGCCAGCGGGATCCAGCTGCTGAGCAAACTGTTACAAAGCATACCAATTTGTTGGTCAACCACTCCTGGAGAAAATAATAATGGTCTTGAAATTCCTCAGTATTTTGGACTCATTTTTTATTTTTATTTTTTATCTTTGTTGACTTTTTGCACTTGTGTGAAAACCTGATGTAGTTTTAAAGGGAACCTGTCACCGGTATTTTATGTATAGAGCTGAGGACATGGGCTGCTAGATGGCCGCTAGCACATCCGCAATATCCAGTCCCCATAGCTCTGTGTGCTTTTATTGTGTAAAAAAAAAACGATTTCATACATATGCTAATTAACCTGAGATGAGTCCTGTCCCTGACTCATCTCATGTACAGTACTCATCTCAGGTTAATTTACATATGTATCAAATCGTTTTTTTACACAATAAAAGCACACAGAGCTATGGGGACTAGGTATTGCGGATGTGCTAGCGGCCATCTAGCAACCCATGTCCTCCGCTCTATACACAAAATCCCCGTGACAGGTTCCCTTTAAGTCAAATGTATGCAAAAATATAGAGAATAGAAAATCTTTTTCTCTGAGTTCATTCTGGAGACACATAGAGAACTCAAGACCTTTGTATTATGGATTAACAATATGATCCAAGTAGTCGGGTCCCCTGATATCTAACCTTTTTTATGTTATTTTATTTAACTTTTTTCAACATTTCAACCTCTGTTGTGGCTAATTGAGATATGTGTTGTTTTTTTGTGTGAAAACCCCCTAATTGAGAGGAGACAGACTGAGCAGGATTATTGCCTGACACTTCAGTTTAGAACTAAAATTAAAAGCTTAGAGGACATTTAAATGAAATAATTGTGGATACACAATAATTAGACTTTAGTAAAAATAAACACGCAATATTAAATGTTCTTCTGTGGGAGTTTGCTTTAACCCATTGAGCCCAATAATTTAGCTTTCTGTAACATAATCCAAAATTATAATTACTTTTGGGCAAGACAGCATTCTGTATTACAAATCGAAAATGTCCTTCAAACTGGACATCATAGTAATATCATTTAAAATATTTTTTTTCTTAGCAATTATTTATGGAAATATATTTGATCCTTTGAACTTTTGTATTGATCTCCAATGATTTGTCTTAAATTACCTTAAACCTACCAGGTATTGAACTAATTAGTGCCAACAAAGATACAGCAATTCTAATCTAAAAGTGGTCGAATTATTATCTGTCAAAGTAAATATGATGTGCTAAGATCTCTGGAATATATGTAATTAATAATTATCAGTATGCTGTAACAAATGTCTCTATTGGCATATTTTTCAAGCACAGAATTAATTAAACACTCCAGCCTTGATAGTCAAAGTGATGTGTTTACTAGGAAATCCTGTACAATAGTTTGTAAGTGAGGAAAACCAGAGGCAACATACCGGCAACTTGTATCAGAAGTAATCATTGTTATCAGGTTATGAATTAATATTGCAAGGGTAAAAATCTGATGATGACCTGAGATAGTTTTGTGAGAAGCTGGCAAGAAGAGAGCCCACAGGTGGTTTTGTGAGGATCAGAGTTTAGAGGGAATGTTCACACCTGGGGCCTTTTAAGCACCCCCACACATATGTGGCCAGACCTAAGTAAGACTAGGGCTACACAGCGACTTGTGTCCCTCAACAAAAAGGTACAATTACATTGAGACATGTGTTTCACTCATGTCGCACAACATTTATTGTAGTGATAATCTATGGTGTCGCACTGCGACCTACTGCAACAAACTTGGATGGATTTTTTGAGACCTTCATGTCGCAGTCGCAGTTTGACACCACAGTAGGCTATCATTAAAATAAATGTTGTAGAACATGAATGCAATGCATGTCTCAATGTAATTTTATCTTTTTGTTGGGGGACACATAACAATAATAATAATTGTAAATAATAAATAATAAATGTCGCGTGACATTGGTGTGACAAATAACCTTGTAGCCCTAGTCTAAAGCATACTTACCTGCTCCCCATACCTGGGCTCTATCTCCTTCACTCCCCCACTGTTTCTGAACCTCTCTTGTCTCCCTGTGTCAATATTTGGTTTGACACAGATCATGTGGCCACAGTAGTCAATGACTGACCACAGCGGTGACATATCTCCCAGTTACATGATTCATGGGAAACATGTCACCACTTCTGCCAGTCAATGGCTGCAGTGCCATGTGACTTATGTAAAACCATATATTATTATGGGGAGACTGGAGAGTGGCAGCGGTGCCTTGGGAGAAAAGAAGCTGGAACCCAGCGGTGGGGAGCAGATAAGTATGCTCCCCTCTGCAGGTCAGTCCAGCCACATGAGGGGGCTGCATTAAAGGCTCCAGGGGTGAACAACCCCTTTAATCTCAAAATCAGATTAGGTGACATGTCATTGCTAAAGTTTTCAAATTAATTCAGTAGACAATAGGTAGTCAATGAAGGGACTGGCAAAGGGAAGAGGCAGATAGTGCCTTTTGCACTATCCCTATTGCCCATTTGGCCCAACTCTATGTTCTCTTTACTATTAGAAAAACATGCATAGACATATATGTATATATATAGGATCTTTACAAATTATATATGTCCATAATTTATACCATCCTAAAATCCATATACTCTCAGATCTTGTCTCCATTCCTATCCCTGATCTTACACAGAGACAATCATCCCTAACAAGCCACACACCCATTCAATCGCTAAATTAGCTTCAATTGATTGATTGCATCCCTAATTGATGACTCAATAAATACCACACATATGAGATGAACCCTCCACTTACTGATGAAGGGACCAAGTGAAGTCCCGAAACGCGTTTAAGAAGTCTGGAGGATCATTGTGTATTGACGTTCAAGATTAAAATAGGAGCGCTCCGTATACTTTACAACCCAGGCCATTCAAACTAAACCGGCGGATCCCGATCACGTGACGATCCTTGATCACGTGTCTTCATTACGTCACCTACCAGACGTGCTACACGCGCCCAGGAACCATAAGGGACTCCGCAAGGCAGAGAGCCGCACCGCACGAACAACCAGTCCAGGACACCTACAGATAACAGCCGTGGTCGGTGGGTAAGTGACTTCGGAGCCAGAGACAGTGTGGGACGCAGCACCCAGGTTCAGAACACCAGTCCTGCTCACAATATACTTTTTCTGCCTGCAAAGACAACATATCAAAGCAACTATATGTGACTATATTGATCAGTCAATCCTCTTTACCTATTGCAGCAAAATAGTCCTCTATGATTATGACATTTTACTACTTTTAGTCCCTCTAACAGAGAGACCATTTTTACCACACCGGTGAAGAAAGGGCTTTCACAATTGACATTTCACAGTTCCACCATTTACCTTATGATCACACAGGAACCTATCTGTGTATTTTTGTTTTGTTTTTTACCTAAATTTTATGATTTTGTATAAACATGTTTTATTATCCATACGGATCCATTTGAACTTTTACCTAATAGGTACCCACCTAATAGTGGTACCACACACTAACCCAAACCCTATTCTATCCGGTACACACACACCTAGTATCCGGACACCCCACTACTACCACTACCCTTCCTCCACCCCACATCATCACCCATCATCCCCCTCAAAAGACACCATATTCTATACCAGATTTTAACCAATTTTAACTATATAAATAAAATCATATGATTTTTATACCAAATTAGAGTGTGCCTGCTACCTTTTATACTATTTATGATTATAGCAATACCATATTTATATAGTTTTTCTTGTGTTTTAATACTTAAAAAAATAAAAACTTTGGACACTAAACAAATTGTGAATAAAAACTGAATGCAATGATGTGGAGATGGCAAATGTCAATATTTTATTTGTAATAGAACGTAGATGACAGATCAAACGTTTAATCCGAGTAAATGTATCATTTTAAAGGAAAATTACGTTGATTCCAATTTTCACGGTGTCAACAAATCCCCAAAAAGTTGGGACAAGTAGCAATAAGAGGCTGGAAAAAGTAAATTTGAGCATAACGAAGAGCTGGAAGACCAATTAACACTAATTAGGTCAATTGGCAACATGATTGGGTATAAAAAGAGCTTCTCAGAGTGGCAGTGTCTCTCAGAAGCCAAGATGGGTAGAGGAACACCAATTCCCACAATGTTGCGCAGAAAGATAGTGGAGCAATATCAGAAAGGTGTTACCCAGTGAAAAATTGCAAAGACTTTGCATCTATCATCATCAACTGTGCATAGCATCCTCCGAAGATTCAGAGAATCTGGAACAATCTCTGTGCGTAAGGGTCAAGGCCGTAAAACCATACTGGATGCCCGTGATCTCTGGTCTCTTAAACGACACTGCACCACAAACAGGAATGCTACTGTAAAGGAAATCACAGAATGGGCTCAGGAATACTTCCAGAAACCATTGTCAGTGAACACAATCCACCGTGCCATCCGCCGTGGCCAGCTGAAACTCTACAGTGCAAAGAAGAAGCCATTTCTAAGCAAGATCCACAAGCTCAGGCGTTTTCACTGGGCCAGGGATTATTTAAAATGGAGTGTGGCAAAATGGAAGACTGTTCTGTGGTCAGACGAGTCACGATTCGAAGTTCTTTTTGGAAATCTGGGACGCCATGTCATCCGGACCAAAGAGGACAAGGACAACCCAAGTTGTTATCAACGCTCAGTTTAGAAGCCTGCATCTCTGATGGTATGGGGTTGCATGAGTGCGTGTGGCATGGGCAGCTTGCATGTCTGGAAAGGCACCATCAATGCAGAAAAATATATTCAGGTTCTAGAACAACATATGCTCCCATCCAGACGTCATCTCTTTCAGGGAAGACCCTGCATTTTATTAACAAGATAATGCCAGACCACATTCTGCATCAATCACAACATCATGGCTGCGTAGGAGAAGGATCCGGGTACTGAAATGGCCAGTCTGTAGTCCAGATCTTTCACCTATAGAGAACATTTGGCGCATCATAAAGAGGAAGGTGCAACAAAGAAGGCCCAAGACGATTGAACAGTTAGAGGCCTGTATTAGACAAGAATGGGAGAGCATTCCTATTTCTAAACTTGAGAAACTGGTCTCCTCGGTCCCCAGACGTCTGTTGAGTGTTGTAAGAAGAAGGGGAGATGCCACACAGTGGTGAAAATGGCCTTGTCCTAACTTTTTGGGGATTTGTTGACACCATGAAATTCTGATTCAACATATTTTTCCCTTAAAATGGTACATTTTCTCAGTTTAAACTTTTGTTCCGAGATTTATGTTCTATTCTGAATAAAATTTTAGAAGTTGGCACCTCCACATCATTGCATTCAGTTTTTATTCACGATTTGTATAGTGTCCCAACTTTTTTGGAATCCGGTTTGTATATATATTTTTATTTTTATTTTTTCATCGTCATATTCTGACCCTCATAATTTTTTTTTTTATATTTCTCTCAATTGAGCTGTTTGAGAGCTAATTTTTGTGAGAGATCTGTAGTTTTTACTAATACCATTTTGGGTGGTGTATGACTTTTTATGTAATTTTTTGGGTGAGGTGACAAAAAAAAGGTTAAACAGCCATTTAAAGAATTTTTTATTTTTTCCTGTTACAGCGTTTACTGTATGGGATAAATACATTTGCAGTTTAATAGTTTGGGTGTTTTAGGATGTGGTTGTGGCTCCCTCAGAGGTGAACCAGGATGGAGGAGGCTCCACTCCATCTGCTGAGAGGAAAAATACATGACCAAGGATGTTTAAGTTGGGCACCCAATCTCAATGAACTGTGTAAATCATCTTTCCTGTCTACGGGACAGCAAAGGACTTTTGACATTACCCTTAGGCTACATGCACACGACTGTGCCGCTTTTTGCGGTCCGCAAACCGCGGATCTTAAAAAAAACGGAAGCCGCCCCGTGTGCCTTCCGCAATCTGCGGAACGTAACGGGCGGCCCATTGTAGAAATGCCTATTCTTGTCTGCAAAATGGACAAGAATAGGACATGCTATATCTTTTTTGCGGCGCCAAGAAAGGGTGCAACGGATACGGACAGCACACGGAGTGCTGTCCGCATCTTTTGCAGCCCCATTGAAGTGAATGGGTCCACACCCGAGCCACAAAAAATGCGGCTCGGATGCGGACCACAACAACGCATTACTATAACTCTCCCTATCATCTGCAGATATCTCTCCCTGCCTGTGAAATGATTCCTCTCACTGTCCCATCCCTGGCTTGTAAGTGCAGAGGAGTGCAAGATTGAGCGAGTAGAGAATCTAACTGCTTCCCAGGGTGGTTACATATGTGACATCCATGATATGGTAATGTACAGGAGCAAAATATTTTAATAAAATAATACATGTCTACTATTCCAGTTTTCAATTAGATAAAAAATTGAAATATATGGTATTCACTTTTTGAATAAACAAGCAAATAATAAGCGCAACTTATTTTCATGAAATACAATAAACATGCCAAGTGTTAGACTTGGTGAAAACACCTCATGCCTTTATAAGTCTCTGGATTTTTTAGTGAGCACTATTCATGAATTTTCAATTCTGTAACTTCAATTAATTTATGAGAAACCGACTGGAACTTATTAGCTGCAAAGTATAGATGTGACTTTTGATTTATTAAATAATTTATGCTTTGCTGATTTAGATTAGGTAGTGTCATTTAATTAAACTAATTCAATTGAAAAGTCAACACACTTCCTATACAGCAACTCGGCAAAGGCACAGGTAGAGTGATTACATATTTAAACAAAAAAAAAATCTTAATTCTTAATAGTTAATAAATGGTGTGTAACTTTGTACATGCAACATTGATCTGTCTATATAGTGCATTCATAAAGTACACGGAAAATGTTGCACCATCTAAAGATTATAGATAAGCTTTTACATGAAGTTAATCAAAGGTACTGCAATGTTGTCATATTTAAATGTGTGCGTCCTTTATATATTTAATAGTCTATATCTATCTATCTATCTAACTATACCAAAAAAAAGAAAGAGAAGGCAGCACACTGGTATCCGTGTCAAATAGTGGGTAATTTATTAACCCATGTGATAGCAACGTTTCAGCTCATTCCTTTGTCAAGGCTCCATGGGGTGAGCTGAAACGTTGCTATCACATGGGTTAATAAATTACCCACTGTTTGACACGGATACCAGTGTGCTGCCTTCTCTTTCTTTTTTTTTAGTATATGTAGCAAGGCCTTGGTCCTTGGTCTTTTTTAAGGTATTGCACCGCCTATTTGCTTGTGTGCTACTCTTCAACTCTTTTTTTCGTATCTATCTATGTGTGTTGTAAGGGTATTTTGAAGTACTAATTGGTTCTGTCCCCTTTAATTCTGTATGTTTTATATTATCTTTAATATTCTTTGTATTAAAGTCTTCCTAAGTAATGTAGTGTATTAGAGATAGTTAGATCATACCCATCCCCATTGTGCTGAGGCCACATTCCTGAGAAGTGGTTATCTCAGATACATGCATGCTGCACACTGCAGAAGGGGCTAAAAGGTATAACCTCAACCTTACACACATATATTAGTGGGCACTCCATTGAAGACTTTGTTCTCGGTAGGATGTAAGTATTCATTTGCCCTTTCTCTTGTACACCCTGGCCATGTGTGGTAACATGGCCAAATTAGAGTCCCCCCCCACTAAGCCAGTGATGATTATTAGAGATGAGCGAATCGAAGCTGACAAAGTCGAATTCATTTCACGAAAAATTTGATAATGAATGCAGATTTCCTCACGCTTCGTGTTAACGAATCACATTATTTCATACAATGATGGGTGGCTAAAATGGCATCTAAAATGGCGGCTACACGTGTAAGGACATGGGTCAAGGAACTCTGGGCAGGCAGGATGACCCATAATGCCATGCATGCAGCCAATCAGCAGCCAGCCCGATGATGTCACAGCCCTATAAATACGGTAGCCATCTTAGATGCTGCCATTCACCATCGTACATTGGTCAGGACAGATGCAGGTCACTTTTGATGTTAACTGCGCTGAAATCATTTAGTGGTCTATTTCGATACAATACAAGAAATATATACGCAGGTCACTTTTGTTGTTATTTACGCTAAAATCATTTGCAGTCATTTTTGGTGAAAGAGTATAGGGCGGTATTTCAGTAATACACAAAACATGTATGCAGGCGCTAGGGAGAGTGAAAGAAAAATGAATTGTTAAAAAAAAAAAAAAGGAAAGAAGCGATTTACTAGTGCAGTGAAAGGATAGTGAGAGGAATCATTTCACAGGCAGGGAGAGACGTGTGCAGATGATAGGGAGAGTTATAGTAAAATCCTCATTGTGAAAAAAAAAGCGATTTACAAGTGCAGGGAAAGGACAGTGAGAGGAATCATTTCACAGTCAGGGAGAGACATGTGCAGATGATAGGGAGAGTTATAGTAAAATCCTCATTGTGAAAACAATCGATTTATAAGTCCAGGGAAACATTACTTGGGGATCCAGATAGTCTCATAATACCTCTCTGTCATTCCAGCAATTAGTCCTTGGGGTGCAAGTGCTATGTTGAAAAGCCTTTAGTGGCTTTTATCTGTGGAAAAAGATAAATATATACCCAGGTCACTTTTGCTGTTAACTGCGCTGAAATCATTTATGGCCGATTTCAATACAATACAAGAAATACAGTTGCAAGAAAGGGTATGTGAACCCTTTAGAATGATATGGATTTCTGCACAAATTTGGCATAAAATATGATCTGATCCTCATCTAAGTCACAACAATAGACAATCACAGTCTGCTTAAACTAATAACACACAAAGAATTAAAGGTTACCATGTTTTTATTGAACACACCATGTGAACATTTACAGTGCAGGTGGAAAAAGTATGTGAACCCCTAGACTAATGACATCTCCAAGACCTAATTGGAGTGAGGTGTCAGCCAACTGGAGTCCAATTAATGAGATGAGATTGGAGGTGTTGGTTACAGCTGCCCTGCCCTATAAAAAACACACACCAGTTCTGGGTTTGCTTTTCACAAGAAGCATTGCCGGATGTGAATGATGCTTCGCACAAAAGAGCTCTCAGAAGACCTACGATTAAGAATTGTTGACTTGCATAAAGCTGGAAAGGGTTATAAAAGTATCTCCAAAAGCCTTGCTGTTCATCAGTCCACTGTAAGACAAATTGTCTATAAATGGAGAAAGTTCAGCA
The DNA here is from genome assembly GCF_905171765.1 of Bufo bufo. Lineage (NCBI taxonomy): Eukaryota > Metazoa > Chordata > Amphibia > Anura > Bufonidae > Bufo > Bufo bufo. The sequence goes on along the minus strand of NC_053390.1, from coordinate 746,618,473 downwards.
CTGCTGCTACTCTCCCTAGGAGTGGCCGTCCTGTAAAGATGACTGCAAGAGCACAGTGCAGACTGCACAATGAGGTAAAGAAGAATCCTAGAGTGTCAGCTAAAGACTTACAAAAGTCTCTGGCTTATGCTAACATCCCTGTTAGCGAATCTAAGATACGTAAAACACTAAACAAGAATGGATTTGATGGGAGGATACCACAGAGGAAGCCACTGCTGTCCGAAAAAAACATTGCTGCACGTTTACAGTTTGCATAAGAGCACCGGGATGTTCCACAGCAGTACTGGCAAAATATTCTGTGGACAGATGAAACCAAAGTTGAGTTGTTTGAAAGAAACACACAACACTATGTGTGGAGAAAAAGAGGCACAGCACACCATCAAAACCTCATCCCAACTGAAAAGTATGGTGGTGGGGGCATCATGGTTTTGGGGCTGCTTTGCTGCGTCAGGGCCTGGAGGGATTGCTATCATCGAAGGAAAAATTAATTCCCAAGTTTATCAAGACATTTTGCAGGAGAACTTAATCCATCTGTCCACCAGCTGAAGCTCAACAGAAGATGGGTGTTGCAACAGGACAACGACCCAAAGCATAGAAGTAAATCAACAACAGAATGGCTTAAACAGAAGAAAATACGCCTTCTGGAGTGGCCCAGTCAGAGTCCTGACCTCAACCCGATTGAGATGCTGTGGCATGACCTCAAGAAAGCGATTCACACCAGACATCCGAAGAATATTGCTGAACTGAAACAGTTCTGTAAAGAGGAATGGTCAAGAATTACTCCTGACCGTTGTGCACGTCTGATCTTTAACTACAGGAAACGTTTGGTTGAAGTTATTGCTGCCAAAGGAAGTTCGACCAATTATTAAATCCAAGGGTTCACATACTTTTTCCACCTGCACTGTGAATGTTTACATGGTGTGTTCAATAAAAACATGGTAACATTTAATTCTTTGTGTGTTATTAGTTTAAGCAGACTGTGATTGTCTATTGTTGTGACTTAGATGAAGATCAGATCACATTTTATGACCAATTTGTGCAGAAATCCATATCATTCCAAAGGGTTCACATACTTTTTCTTGCAACTGTAAATACACAGGTCACTTTTGTTTTTATTTACGCTAAAATCATTTGCAGTCATTTTTGGTGAAAGAGTATAGGATGGTATTTCAGTAATACACAAAACATTTAAATGCACTGCCTGGTTGCATTCATTTCTGGTGAAAGAGAATAGGGGCTTATTTCATTAAAAATATAAAAATATAAACGCACTGCTGGTGAAAGCGTATAGTGGCCTATTTCAGTTCAACATGTAAAATACATTTTTAGGTCACTTCTGCAGTTATTTCTGTTGAAAGCGTATAGGGACGTATTTCAGTAAACAAAGAAATATAGATATGCACTGCATTGTTGCAGTTATTTCTAGTGAAAGCGTATAGTGGCCTATTTCAGTCCTACAGGAAATATATTTTCTGAGGTCAGTTCTGCAGTTATTTCTGGAGAAAGCTTATAGTGGTCTTATTTCAGTTAACAAATAAAAATATATACCCACTGCACTGCTGCAGTACTTTCTGGTAAAAGCATATAGGGCAGTATTTCATAAAAAAAAGAGAAATATATACCCACTGCGCTGTTGCAGTTTCTTCTGGCGAAAGCGTATAGTGGCCTTATTTCAGTAATACAAGAAAAATATATACCCACTGCAATGTTGCAGTAATTTCTGGTGAAAGAGTATAAGGCAGTATTTCAGTAATACAAGACCAATATATACCCACTGCACTGTTGCAGTAATTTCTGCTTAAAGCGTATAGTGGCCTTATTTCAGTAATACAAGAAAAATATATACCCACTGAACTGTTGCAGTAATTTCTGGTAAAAGTGCATAAGGCCTCTTTTACACGAATGTGTGCGCATTGTGGCCGTATTGCGGACCGCATTTGTGGATCTGCAATACACGGGCACCGTTCCGTGTGCATTCCGCATCACGGATGCGGACCCATTCACTTCAATGGGTCCGCAAATCCAGAGATGCGGAATGGGGCGGAACAGAAGCACAGAACGGAACCCTACGGAAGCACTACGGAGCGCTTCCGTGGGGTTTTGTCCTGTACTTCTGCTCCGCAAAAAGATAGAACATGTTTTATCTTTTTGCGGAACGGCCAGATCGCGGACCCATTAAAGTGAATGGGTCCGCGATCCGCTGCGGCTGCCCCAGTGTGGGTGTTCGTGCATTGCGGGCCGCAGCACGGCCACGGGGCGCTCACGTTTGTGTGCAAGAGGTCAAAGCTGTATTTCAGTAATGCAAGAAAAATATATACCGACTGCGTTGTTGTAGTAATTTCTGGTGAAAGCGTATAGTGGCTAGAATTGAGAGGACACCTGGATGTTCGAGTTCGCCAGGTTCGGCCGAACTTCACAAAAAAATTCGAGTTCGGGACCCGAACGTGACCCGAACTTGACCCCGAACCCCATTGAAGTCAATGGGGACCCGAACTTTGGAGCACTAAAATGGTTCTACAAAAGTCATGGAAAGGGCTAGAGGGCTGCAAAAGGCATGTGGATAGGGAAATGGCAAGTGCTCTGCAAACAAATGTGGATAGGGAAATGACTTCAAATAACATAAAATACGTAAAAATAAAAAATAATAATCTTGATCTAGGAGGAGGAGGTCCATATAGAGTAGGAGGTGGTGGATGTGGCGGTGTAGGTGGAAGCGGCGGTGGAGGAGGAGGTGGTAGCCAACACTGTTTTTTGGTTTTGTTTTTTATTTTATTTTTTGGTTTAAATTTGGGTAGACCCCAAAACATTGGCAAATATAAAAAATAAAACAAAGAGAAAGTGCGCTGGAGTACAACAATGGCTGGGTGAGGCCGGCATAAATGTCTATTCTGCACAAGGTACGGACAAGTCCTGTGGGATTCCTGCTTGGTTCATTTTAATGAACTTGATCTTGTCCACATTGGCTGTGGACAGGCGGCTGCGCTTGACTGTGATAACCCCTCCTGCCGTGCTAAACACACGTTCAGACAATACACTGGCTGCAGGGGAGGCCAGCACCTCCAAGGTGTAAAGGGCAAGCTCAGGCCATGTGCCCAATTTGGAGACCCAGAAGTTGAAGGGGGCAGACCCATCAGTCAGTGTAGGCGTGTGCACACATACTGCTTCACTATTTCACACGTCCCTGCGACGTCCACGATCCAATTGGATATCTTCCCTATCAACTTTCGATGTTCTTTTATGCGCCTACCATGGTGATCACAGGTAACGGGGAATCAGGGTTCCATGCCGGAGACGAAGCACGAGAAAGGGATACCTCATCCAAGGGAGGTCAATGGCTGAAATGTGATCAGGTGGAAATGTGGGACAAGTAGAGTTGAGCGGACACCTGGATGTTTGGGTTCGACGGGTTCAGCCGAACTTCACAAAAAAGTTTGAGTTCGGGACCCGAACTTGACCAGAACTTGACCCCGAACCTGAACCCCATTGAAGTCAATGGGGACCCAAACTTTTGAGCACTAAATTGGCGCTAAAAATGTCATGGAAAGGGCTAGAGGGCTGCACTTACCAGCAAAATATGGTTAAAAGCATGGCAAGTGCTCTGCAAACAAATGTGGAGAGGGAAATAACTTCAAATAACATAAAATACGTAAAAATTAAAAATTCTATTCTTGATCTAGGAGGACGAGGTCCATATGGAGTAGGAGGTTGAGGAGGCAGTGGATGTGGCGGTGTAGGTGGAAGTGGCGGTGGAGGAGGAGGAGGTAGCCTACACAGTTTTTTTAAATTAGGGTACACCCCAAAACATTGGGAAATATAACCTGTGATAACCCCCTCCTGCCGTGCTAAACAAATGTTCAGACAATACACTGGCTGCAGGGCAGGCCAGCACCTCCAAGGCGTAAAGGGCAAGCTCAGGCCATGTACCCAATTTGGAGACCCAGAAGTTGCAGGGGGCAGACCCATCAGTCAGTTCATGTAGGCGTGTGCACAAATACTGCCCCACCATGTTGCATGTCTCCGTGATCTTCACGATCCAATTTGATATCTGCTCTATTAACTTTCGATGTTCTTTTCTGCGCCTACCATGTTGATCACGGTTAGCGGCGAATCAGGGTTCCACGGCGGAGAGGGAGCGTGAGAAAGGGATAGCACATCCAAGAGAGATCAATGGATGAAATTAAATTGTGATTGAGCGGAAATGTGGGAGAAGTTTATAAAAACTGAGGAATCGAATGAAAGGAGGGGGCGCGCAGGTAGTAACGATAAATAAAAATACAGGACTCTTAAGATGCCCTGTTATTGGAATGATTAATAAAAAATTATAGGAAATGTCACTGGGGTATTTAAGATTTGGAAACGTTAGACAGGAGAGGCCCTGCTGCCGCTTTTTGACTCTAGATAACTTCTGCCTGATCGCACGTTACCGCCGGAGAGGGAGCGTGAGAAAGAGAGGCCACATGCAAGGGATGTAATTTTTTTTTTATTGAATATGATCAAGCGGAAAAGTAGGACAAATTATTAAAGCGCAAATGTGGGACAAGTTGTTAAAGTTTAAGCATTGAATGAAAGGAGGGGGCGCGCATCAATTAAAGAAGAATTTTTGAAATTTAATTCCCTGTCACCTATGCAGAGCAGGGGTTTGTATACGGCAAAATTGGTAAAATGTCTCCTGACAATGTAACAGATGATTTTTTAATATTTATGTCCCTATCACCTATGCAGAGCAGGTTTTTATTCACGGCAAAAATGGTCAAATGACACCCAAGAATGTAACAGACAAATTAGTGAAATTTGTTTACCTGTCTATCTACTTCCCTCCCCCCCCCCCCTTCCTCCTTCATGGTCCCATTAAGGTATTATCTTCATTCATTGTGCACTGTCACTTTATTTCATTTTATTTCACTTTGTGTAGTATTTTACTACTTTGGTGTTATAATTAGGGATGAGCGAACCCGAACTGTATAGTTCGGGTTCGTACCGAATTTTGGGGTGTCCGTGACACGGACCCGAATCCGAACATTTTCGTAAAAGTCCGCGTTCGGGTTCGGTGTTCAGCGCTTTCTTAGGGCTTTTTGAAAGGCTGCAGAGCAGCCAATCAACAAGCGTCATACTACTTACTACTACTACTTACTAATACTACTTGCCCCAAGAGGCCATCACAGCCTTGCCTACTATTGGCATGGCTGTGATTGGCCAGTGCAGCATATGACTCAGCCTCTATATAAGCTTGGGTCACGTAGCGCTGCACGTCACTCTGCTGATTCAAGCATAGGGAGAGGTTGCAGCTGCGACGTTAGGGCGAGATTAGGCAGATTAACTACTCCAAAAGACTTCATTTTGTGATCGATCTCCAGCTGTGGATCATTGAAGTGCTAATATCGACTTGCTCACTTTTTTTAGGCTGCCCAGAGCGTTTTTATATCACTTTTTTCTGGGGTGATCGGCAGCCATTTTGTGGCTTGTGGTGCGCAAGCACAAGCTATCACCAAGTGTATTTAACCATCAATAGTGTGGTTATTTTCTGCTATATCCTACATCAGCTGCAGGCTGAGCCTGTGTCACCGAAGTGCATTTAACCATCAACAGTCTGGTTATTTTTTGGCCATATACTACATCAGCTGCAGGCTGAGCCTGTGTCACCGAAGTGCATTTAACCATCAACAGTCTGGTTATTTTTTGGCCATATACTACATCAGCTGCAGGCTGAGCCTGTGTCACCGAAGTGCATTTAACCATCAACAGTCTGGTTATTTTTTGGCCATATACTACATCAGCTGCAGGCTGAGCCTGTGTCACCGAAGTGCATTTAACCATCAACAGTCTGGTTATTTTTTGGCCATATAATACATCTGGTGCAGGCTGAGCCTGTGTCACCCAAGTGCATTTAACCATCAATAGTGTGGTTATTTTTTGACCATATACTACATCAGGGGCAAGTTGAGCCTGTCACCCAGCGCCCAAAAAATAGACCTGACGTTTCTATTCAACCAAATCTGTACTGTTTTAGCTGGTCAAGTTATTTGTAGTGACCGTAAAAGCACAGTTTTTGTTCTGGGTTGAAAAACTATTCCCAAATTTGCCATTCTCAGAATAAGTAGTTTCTGCTATATCAGGCCTACTTGAAATCTATCCCAAAAAGGATATCTTAGATTCAAGGTGCTGATAGTGTCATTCAGAAAAAATTAACACACACGCTACCGTGCAGATACAAGTCTATATCTGTGATTAAACCTATACCTGTCACACAGCGCAAAAAAAATAGGCCTCACATTTCTATTCAACCAAATCTGTACTGTTTTAGCTGGTCAAATTATTTGTAGTGACCGTAAAAGCACAGTTTTTGTTCTGGGTTGAATAACTATTCCAAAATTTGCAATTCTCAAAATAAGTAGTTTATGCTATATATATCAGGCCTACTTGAAATCTATCCCAAAAAGGATATCTTAGATTCAAGATGCTAATAGTGTCATTCAGAAAAAATTAACACACACGCTACCGTGCAGAAACAAGTCTAATTCTGTGATTAAACCTATACCTGTCACACAGCGCAAAAAAATAGGCCTCACATTTCTATTCAACCAAATCTGTACTGTTTTAGCTGGTCAAATTATTTGTAGTGACCGTAAAAGCACAGTTTTTGTTCTGGGTTGAAAAACTATTCCAAAATTTGCAATTCTCAAAATAAGTAGTTTATGCTATATATATATCAGGCCTACTTTAAATCTTTCCCAAAAAGGATATCTTAGATTCAAGGTGCTGATAGTGTCATTCAGAAAAAATTAACACACACGCTACCGTGCAAATACAAGTCTAATTCTGTGATTAAACCTATACCTGTCACACAGAGCAAAAAAAATAGGCCTCACATTTCTATTCAACCAAATCTGTACTGTTTTAGATGGTCAAATTATTTGTAGTGACTGTAAAAGCACAGTTTTTGTTCTGGGTTGAAAAACTATTCCAAAATTTGCAATTCTCAAAATAAGTAGTTTATGCTATCTATATCATGCCTACTTGAAATCTATCCCAAAAAGGATATCTTAGATTCAAGGTGCTGATAGTGTCATTCAACACACACGCTACCGTGCAGATACAAGTCTAATTCTGTGATTAAACGTATACCTGTCACACAGCGCAAAAAAATAGGCCTCACATTTCTATTCAACCAAATCTGTACTGTTTTAGCTGGTCAAATTATTTGTAGTGACCGTAAAAGCACAGTTTTTGTTCTGGGTTGAAAAACTATTCCAAAATGTGCAATTCTCAAAATAAGTAGTTTATGCTATATATATCAGGCCTACTTGAAATCTATCCCAAAAAGGATATCTTAGATTCAAGGTGCTGATAGTGTCATTCAGAAAAAATTAACACACACGCTACCGTGCAGATACAAGTCTAATTCTGTGATTAAACCTATACCTGTCACACAGCGCAAAAAAAATAGGCCTCACATTTCTATTCAACCAAATCTGTACTGTTTTAGCTGGTCAAATTATTTGTAGTGACCGTAAAAGCACAGTTTTTGTTCTGGGTTGAAAAACTATTCCAAAATTTGCAATTCTCAAAATAAGTAGTTTATGCTATCTATATCATGCCTACTTGAAATCTATCCAAAAAAGGATATCTTAGAATCAAGGTGCTGATAGTGTCATTCAACACACACGCTACCGTGCAGATACAAGTCTAATTCTGTGATTAAACGTATACCCGTCACACAGCGCAAAAAAATAGGCCTCACATTTCTATTCAACCAAATCTGTACTGTTTTAGCTGGTCAAATTATTTGTAGTGACCCTAAAAGCACAGTTTTTGTTCTGGGTTGAAAAACTATTCCAAAATTTGCAATTCTCAAAATAAGTAGTTTATGCTATATATATCAGGCCTACTTGAAATCTATCCCAAAAAGGATATCTTAGATTCAAGGTGCTGATAGTGTCATTCAGAAAAAATTAACACACACGCTACCGTGCAGATACAAGTCTAATTCTGTGATTAAACCTATACCTGTCACACAGCGCAAAAAAATAGGCCTCACATTTCTATTCAACCAAATCTGTACTGTTTTAGCTGGTCAAATTATTTGTAGTGACCGTAAAAGCACAGTTTTTGTTCTGGGTTGAAAAACTATTCCAAAATTTGCAATTCTCAAAATAAGTAGTTTATGCTATATATATCAGGCCTACTTGAAATCTATCCCAAAAAGGATATCTTAGATTCAAGGTGCTGATAGTGTCATTCAGAAAAAATTAACACACACGCTACCGTGCAGATACAAGTCTAATTCTGTGATTAAACCTATACCTGTCACACAGCGCAAAAAAAATAGGCCTCACATTTCTATTCAACCAAATCTGTACTGTTTTAGCTGGTCAAATTATTTTTAGTGACCGTAAAAGCACAGTTTTTGTTCTGGGTTGAAAAACTATTCCAAAATTTGCAATTCTCAAAATAAGTAGTTTATGCTATATATATCAGGCCTACTTGAAATCTATCCCAAAAAGGATATCTTAGATTCAAGGTGCTGATAGTGTCATTCAGAAAAAATTAACACACACGATACCGTGCAGATACAAGTCTAATTCTGTGATTAAACCTATACCTGTCACACAGTGCAAAAAAAATAGGCCTCACATTTCTATTCAACCAAATCTGTACTGTTTTAGCTGGTCAAATTATTTGTAGTGACCGTAAAAGCACAGTTTTTGTTCTGGGTTGAAAAACTATTCCAAAATTTGCAATTCTCAAAATAAGTAGTTTATGCTATCTATATCATGCCTACTTGAAATCTATCCCAAAAAGGATATCTTAGAATCAAGGTGCTGATAGTGTCATTCAACACACACGCTACCGTGCAGATACAAGTCTAATTCTGTGATTAAACGTATACCCGTCACACAGCGCAAAAAAAATAGGCCTCACATTTCTATTCAACCAAATCTGTACTGTTTTAGCTGGTCAAGTTATTTTTAGTGACCGTAAAAGCACAGTTTTTGTTCTGGGTTGAAAAACTATTCCAAAATTTGCAATTCTCAAAATAAGTAGTTTATGCTATATATATCAGGCCTACTTGAAATCTATCCCAAAAAGGATATCTTAGATTCAAGGTGCTGATAGTGTCATTCAGAAAAAATTAACACACACGCTACCGTGCAGATACAAGTCTAATTCTGTGATTAAACCTATACCTGTCACACAGTGCAAAAAAAATAGGCCTCACATTTCTATTCAACCAAATCTGTACTGTTTTAGCTGGTCAAATTATTTGTAGTGACCGTAAAAGCACAGTTTTTGTTCTGGGTTGAAAAACTATTCCAAAATTTGCAATTCTCAAAATAAGTAGTTTATGCTATATATATCAGGCCTACTTGAAATCTATCCCAAAAAGGATATCTTAGATTCAAGGTGCTGATAGTGTCATTCAGAAAAAATTAACACACACGCTACCGAGCAGATACAAGTCTAATTCTGTGATTAAACGTATACCTGTCACACAGCGCAAAAAATAACAGGCCTCACATATCTATTTAACCAAATCTGTACTGTTTTAGCTGGTCAAGTTATTTGTAGTGACCGTAAAAGCACAGTTTTTGTTCTGGGTTAAAAAACTATTCCCACATTTGCCATTCTCAAAATTGTGGTGAACGGGAACAATGAGGAAAACATCTAATAAGGGACGCGGACGTGGACATGGTCGTGGTGGTGTTAGTGGACCCTCTGGTGCTGTGAGAGGACGTGGCCGTTCTGCCACAGCCACACGTCCTAGTGAACCAACTACCTCAGGTCCCAGTAGCCAGCAGAATTTACAGCGATATTTGGTGGAGCCCAATGCCGTTCTAAGGATGGTAAGGCCTGAGCAGGTACAGGCATTAGTCATTTGGGTGGCCGACAGTGGATCCAGCACGTTCACATTATCTCCCACCCAGTCTTCTGCAGAAAGCGCACAGATGGCGCATGAAAACCAAGCCCATCGGTCTGTCACATCACCCCCATGCATATCAGGGAAACTGTCTGAGCCACAAGTTATGCAGCAGTCTCTTATGCTGTTTGAAGACTCTGCTGCCAGGGTTTCCCAAGGGCATCCACCTAGCCCTTCCCCAGGGGTGGAAGAAATAGAATGCACTAACGCACAACCACTTATGTTTCCTGATGATGAGGACATGGGAATACCACCTCAGCACGTCTCTGATGATGACGAAACACAGGTGCCAACTGCTGCGTCTTTCTGCAGTGTGCAGACTAAACAGGAGGTCAGAGATCAAGACTGGGTGGAAGACGATGCAGGGGACGATTAGGTCATAGACCCCACATGGAATGAAGGTCGTGCCACTGACTTTCACAGTTCGGAGGAAGAGGCAGTGGTGAGACCGAGCCAACAGCGTAGCAAAAGAGGGAGCAGTGGGCAAAATCAGAACACCCGCCGCCAAGAGACTCCGCCTGCTACTGACCGCCGCCATCTGAGACCGAGCACCCCAAAGGCAGCTTCAAGGAGTTCCCTGGCATGGCACTTCTTTAAACAATGTGCTGACGACAAGACCCGAGTGGTTTGCACGCTGTGCCATCAGAGCCTGAAGCGAGGCATTAACGTTCTGAACCTTAGCACAACCTGCATGACCAGGCACCTGCATGCAAAGCATGAACTGCAGTGGAGTAAACACCTTAATAACAAGGAACTCACTCAGGCTCCCCCTGCTACCTCTTCTGCTGCTGCCGCCTCGGCCTCTTCTGCTGCTGCCGCCGCCTCGGCCTCTTCTGCTGCTGCTGCCGCCACCGCCTCGGCCTCTTCCTCCGCCTCTGGAGGAACGTTGGCACCTGCCGCCCAGCAAACATGGGATGTACCACCAACACTACCACCTGCGTCACCAAGCATCTCAACCATGTCACACGGCAGCGTTCAGCTCTCCATCTCACAAACATTTGAGAGAAAGCGTAAATTCCCACCTAGCCACCCTCGATCCCTGGCCCTGAATGCCAGCATTTCTAAACTACTGGCCTATGAAATGCTGTTATTTAGGCTGGTGGACACACACAGCTTCAAACAGCTCATGTCGCTTGCTGTCCCACAGTATGTTGTTTCCAGCCTCACTACTTCTCCAAGAGAGCCGTGCCTTCCCTGCACAAACAAGTGTCCGATAAAATCAAGTGTGCACTGCGCAACGCCATCTGTGGCAAGGTCCACCTAACCACAGATACGTGGACCAGTAAGCACGGCCAGGGACGCTATATCTCCCTAACTGCACACTGGGTAAATGTAGTGGCGGCTGGGCCCCAGGCGGAGAGCTGTTTGGCGCACGTCCTTCCGCCGCCAAGGATCGCAGGGCAACATTCTTTGCCTCCTGTCTCCTCCTCCTCCTACTCAGCTTCCTCCTCCTCTTCTTCCACCTGCTCATCCAGTCAGCCACACACCTTCACCACCAACTTCAGCACAGCCCGGGGTAAACGTCAGCAAGCCGTTCTGAAACTCATATGTTTGGGGGACAGGCCCCACACCGCACAGGAGTTGTGGGGGGGTATAGAACAACAGACCGACGAGTGGTTGCTGCCGGTGAGCCTCAAGCCCAGCCTGGTGGTGTGCGATAATGGGCGAAATCTCGTTGCAGCTCTGGGACTAGCCGGTTTGACGCACATCCCTTGCCTGGCGCATGTGCTGAATTTGGTGGTGCAGAAGTTCATTTGCAACTACCCCGACATGTCAGAGCTGCTGCATAAAGTGCGGGCCGTCTGTTCGCGCTTCCGGCGTTCACACCCTGCCGCTGATCGCCTGTCTGCGCTACAGCGTAACTTCGGCCTTCCCGCTCACCGCCTCATATGCGACGTGCCCACCAGGTGGAACTCCACCTTGCATATGCTGGACAGACTGTGCGAGCAGCAGCAGGCCATAGTGGAGTTTCAGCTGCAGCACGCACGGGTCAGTCGCACTGCGGATCAGACCCACTTCACCACCAATGACTGGGCCTCCATGCGAGACCTGTGTGCCCTGTTGCGCTGTTTCGAGTACTCCACCAACATGGACAGTGGCGATGACGCCGTTATCAGCGTTACAATACCACCTCTATGTCTCCTTGAGAAAACACTTAGGGCGATGATGGAAGAGGAGGTGGCCCAGGAGGAAGAGGAGGAAGAGGGGTCATTTTTAGCACTTTCAGGCCAGTCTCTTCGAAGTGACTCAGAGGGAGGTTTTTTGCAACACCAGAGGCCAGGTACAAATGTGGCCAGACAGGGCCCACTACAGGAGGACGAGGAGGACGAGGATGAGGAGGAGGTGGAGGAGGATGAGGATGAAGCATGTTCACAGCAGGATGGCACCCAAAGCAGCTCGGGCCCATAACTGGTGCGTGGCTGGGGGGAAACACAGGACGATGACGATACGCCTCCCACAGAGGACAGCTTGTCCTTACCTCTGGGCAGCCTGCCACACATGAGCGACTACATGCTGCAGTGCCTGCGCAACGACAGCAGAGTTGCCCACATTTTAACGTGTGCGGACTACTGGGTTGCCACCCTGCTGGATCCCCGGTACAAAGATAATGTGCCCACCTTACTTCCTACACTGGAGCGTGATAGGAAGATGCGCGAGTACAAGCGCACGTTGGTAGACGCGCTACTGAGAGCATTCCCAAATGTCATAGGGGAACCAGTGGAAGCCCAAGGCGAAGGCAGAGGAGGAGCAAGAGGTCGCCAACGCAGCTCTGTCACGGCCAGCTCCTCTGAGGGCAGGGTTAGCATGGCAGAGATGTGGAAAAGTTTTGTCACCACGCCACAGCTAACTGCACCACCATCTGATACGGAACGTGTTAGCAGGAGGCAACATTTCACTAACATGGTGGAACAGTACCTGTGCACACCCCTCCACGTACTGACTGATGGTACGGCCCCATTCAACTTCTGGGTCTCCAAATTGTCCACGTGGCCAGAGCTAGCCTTTTATGCCTTGGAGGTGCTGGCCTGCCCAGCGGCCAGCGTTTTGTCTGAACGTGTATATAGCACGGCAGGGGGCGTCATTACAGACAAACGCAGCCGCCTGTCTACAGCCAATGTGGACAAGCTGACGTTCATAAAAATGAACCAGGCATGGATCCCACAGGACCTGTCCATCCCTTGTGCAGATTAGATATTAACTACCTCCCCTTAACAATATATTATTCTACTCCAGGGCACTTCCTCATTCAATCCTATTTTTATTTTCATTTTACCATTATATTGCGGGGCAACCCAAAGTTGAATGAACCTCTTATCTGTCTGGGTGCCGGGGCCTAAATGTGTGACAGTGGCCTGTTCCAGTGGTGGGTGACGTGAAGCCTGATTCTCTGCTATGACATGAAGACAGATTCTGTGCTGACATAAGGCCAGATTCTCTGTTACGGGACCTCTCTTCTCTGCCTGGGTGCCTGGGCCTAAATATGTGACAGTGGCCTGTTCCAGTGGTGGATGACGTTATGCCTGATTCTCTGCTATGACATGAAGACAGATTCTGTGCTGACATAAGGCCAGATTCTCTGTTACGGGACCTCTCTCCTCTGCCTGGGTGCCTGGGCCTAAATATGTTACAGTGACCTGTTCCAGTGGTGGGTGACGTGATGCCTGATTCTCTGCTATGACATGAAGACTGATTCTGTGTTGACATAAGGCCTGATTCTCTGTTACGGGACCTCTCTCCTCTGTCTGGGTGCCGGGGCCTAAATGTGTGACAGTGGCCTGTTCCAGTGGTGGGTGACGTGAAGACTGATTCTCTGCTATGACATGACGACTGATTCTGCGCTGACATAAGGCCAGATTCTCTGTTACGGGACCTCTCTCCTCTGTCTGGGTGCTGGGGCCTAAATATGTGACAGTGGCCTGTTCCAGTGGTGGGTGACGTGAAGCCTGATTCTCTGCTATGACATGAAGACAGATTCTGTGCTGACATAAGGCCAGATTCTCTGTTACGGGACCTCTCTCCTCTGTCTGGGTGCCGGGGCCTAAATATGTGACAGTGGCCTGTTCCAGTGGTGGGTGACGTGAAGCCTGATTCTCTGCTATGACATGAAGACAGATTCTGTGCTGACATAAGGCCATATTCTCTGTTACGGGACCTCTCTCCTCTGTCTGGGTGCCTGGGCCTAAATGTGTGACAGTGGCCTGTTCCAGTGGTGGGTGACGTGAAGCCTGATTCTCTGTTATGACATGAAGACTGATTCTGCGCTGACATAAGGCCAGATTCTCTGTTACGGGACCTCTCTCCTCTGTCTGGGTGCCTGTGCCTAAATGTGTGACAGTGGCCTGTTCCAGTGTTGGTTGACGTGAAGCCTGATTCTCTGCTATGACATGAAGACTGATTCTGCGCTGAAATGAAGCCAGATTCTCTGCTATGGCATGAAGAGACTGATTCTCTGCTGACATGAAGCCAGATTCTTTGCTATGGCATGAAGAGACTGATTCTCTGCTGACGTGAAGCAAGATTCTCTGCTATGGGACCTCTGTCCAATTGATATTGGTTAATCTTTATTTTTTTAATTTTTATTTTAATTCATTTCCCTATCCACATTTGTTTGCAGGGGATTTACCTACATGTTGCTGCCTTTTGCAGCCCTCTAGCTCTTTCCTGGGCTGTTTTACAGCCTTTTTAGTGCCCAAAAGTTCGGGTCCCCATTGACTTCAATGGGGTTCGGGTTCGGGACGAAGTTCGGGTCTGGTTCGGATCCCGAACCCGAACATTTCCGGGAAGTTCGGCCGAACTTCTCGAACCCGAACATCCAGGTGTTCGCTCAACTCTAGTTATAATATAAATTGCATCAATTTTCATCATTTACTTATTCCATAAACTTTCTACCCCCCCCCCCCTTTTTTATCCTGTGCGTCACATATAATCATTTTTTATCTGCACATATCACCATTTCCCCAGTTCCCCTCCCCCCCCTCCCCCTCATCACATATATATTTTTGCACTTTGTTGATTGCACCTTTATTCGCCCATTTACACATTGTCTTAAGCACATTTGAACTTTATATTTACAAATGTACGGCTTACCATGTAACATTATAACTGTCTTGTATCACTATAGAATGTAAATATATATTTGTACTGTGTATTCATGTTGATATAGTTGTCTCTGTTTATGCATTCTTGCTCAATCACCTTATGTATTTATTATGCAATAGTATAGCCCTTTGTACTTTTCAGTTTTTGCATTATTTATCAATTTGTTTTGTATGTTTGACATTCAAGGGAGGTGCATATAATTTATACCACTGAGGAAGGGATTGGAATTATCCCGAAACGCGTCTGGGCTATCAGACACTCCGCTCATATACCACTGAGGAAGGGATTGGAATTATCCCGAAACGCGTCTGGGCTATCAGACACTCCGCTTATACCTCCATATAAAGGACTTATGCATGGCCATGCTATAAAGAGAAACTATTGACCTAAGAACTGCTACTTCATGACAAATTGAATAGCTCTAACCACCTGAGCGAGTACAGAGACCGGACGGAAGTCCCACTCGTATTATCGCGAGATCGGGCTGGATTGTCAGAGCCTGCAAGCCGTGAAGACGCAGCGGTGTTCCTAGCAGATTTCTTACAGCGTTCAAAGCAAGTGATCTTTCAATATATTATATCACAGGAGGTAAGATCGTTCATTTCTTAGGAAGGACTACCCTCTAGATAGAGGTAAGATTTCAGCGGCTATCATAGACTGTTTTAAATATTGAACAGCAGAAGACAGTCAACGGATAACAGTGTTTGTTGCGGTCAAGTGCGCATATATAGTGACTTGGACGCTCTTTGTTGCTATAGGAAGGAATACAAGTGTAACAGTGTGCGCAAATACGCAGCGCTCCATCAGGTGCCCTTTCTTGATTTGCATATTTTTTTCACAGACTTTCACGTTTCCAAGCACCTTTTTGCATATTATGGACATTATCATTTATTCACTATCCTGATATCAGGAATATCTTATCACTTTTTTCACATATTGGTTGCATCACTTTTGTATTTGGACACCACCGGAGAACCTTTTATGCTTGAATAAGCCCCCTATATGTATTCGTGTTAATCTTATCAGTGTCTCACACCAGGTCGACCTTTTAATTATATTGTGTTTTAACCATTGTGTTTTAACATTGTATTATGTCTATTTTTGAAGTACAATAATTTGCCATTATAACCATAGCCCCCATAGCTTAAACACCCTGAAAGACCAGACCACTTTTTACACTTCTGACCTACACTACTTTCACCGTTTATTGCTCGGTCATGCAACTTACCACCCAAATGAATTTTACCTCCTTTTCTTCTCACTAATAGAGAATTCATTTGGTGGTATTTCATTGCTGCTGACATTTTTACTTTTTTTGTTATTAATCAAAATTTAACGATTTTTTTGCAAAAAAATGACATTTTTCACTTTCAGTTGTAAAATTTTGGAAAAAAAAACGACATCCATATATAAATTTTTCTCTAAATTTATTGTTCTACATGTCTTTGATAAAAAAAAATGTTTGGGTAAAAAAAAAATGGTTTGGGTAAAAGTTATAGCGTTTACAAACTATGGTACAAAAATGTGAATTTCCGCTTTTTGAAGCAGCTCTGATTTTCTGAGCACCTGTCCTGTTTCCTGAGGTTCTACAATGCCCAGACAGTACAAACACCCCACAAATGACCCCATTTCGAAAAGTAGACACCCTAAGGTATTCGCTGATGGGCATAGTGAGTTCAAAGAACTTTTTATTTTTTGTCACAAGTTAGCGGAAAATTATGATTTTTTTTTCTTTTATTTTTTTTCTTACAAAGTCTCATATTCCATTAACTTGTGACAAAAAATAAAAACTTCCATGAACTCACTATGCCCATCAGCGAATACCTTGGGGTGTCTTCTTTCCAAAATGGGGTCACTTGTGGGGTAGTTATACTGCCCTGGCATTCTAGGGGCCCAAATGTGTGGTAAGGAGTTTGAAATCAAATTCTGTAAAAAATGGCCAGTGAAATCCGAAAGGTGCTCTTTGGAATGTGGGCCCCTTTGCCCACCTAGGCTGCAAAAAAGTGTCACACATCTGGTATCGCCGTACTCAGGAGAAGTTGGGGAATGTGTTTTGGGGTGTCATTTTACATATACCCATGCTGGGTGAGAGAAATATCTTGGCAAAAGACAACTTTTCCCATTTTTTTATACAAAGTTGTCTTTTGCCAAGATATTTCTCTCACCCAGCATGGGTATATGTAAAAAGACACCCCAAAACACATTCCCCAACTTCTCCTGAATACGGCGATACCAGATGTGTGACACTTTTTTGCAGCCTAGGTGGGCAAAGGGGCCCACATTCCAAAGAGCACCTTTCGGATTTCACCGGCCATTTTTTACAGAATTTGATTTCAAACTCCTTACCACACATTTGGGCCCCTAGAATGCCAGGGCAGTATAACTACCCCACAAGTGACCCCATTTTGGAAAGAAGACACCCCAAGGTATTCGCTGATGGGCATAGTGAGTTCATGGAAGTTTTTATTTTTTGTCACAAGTTAGTGGAATATGAGACTTTGTAAGAAAAAAAAAAAAAATCATCATTTCCACTAACTTGTGACAAAAAATATAAAATTCTAGGAACTCGCCATGCCCCTCACGGAATACCTTCGGGTGTCTTCTTTCCAAAATGGGGTCACTTGTGGGGTAGTTATACTGCATTTTCCAGGGGCCCTAATGTGTGGTAAGTAGGTAAATGACCTGTGAAATCCTAAAGGTGCTCTTTGGAATGTGGGCCCCTTTGCCCACCTAGGCTGCAAAAAAGTGTCACACATGTGGTATCAACGTATTCAGGAGAAGTTGGGGAATGTGTTTTGGGGTGTCATTTTACATATACCCATGCTGGGTGAGAGAAATATCTTGGCAAAAGACAACTTTTCCCATTTTTTAATACAAAGTTGGCATTTGACCAAGATATTTCTCTCACCCAGCATGGGTATATGTAAAATGACACCCCAAAACACATTCCCTAACTTCTCCTGAGTACGGCGATACCAGATGTGTGACACTTTTTTGCAGCCTAGATGCGCAAAGGTGCCCAAATTCCTTTTAAAAGGGCATTTTTAGACATTTGGATACCAGACTTCTTCTCACACTTTGAGGCCCCTAAAATGCCAGGGCAGTATAAATACCCCACATGTGACCCTATTTTGGAAAGAAGACAACCCAAGGTATTCAATGAGGGGCATGGCGAGTTCATATAATTTTTTTTTTTTTTGGCACAAGTTAGCGGAAATTGATATAGATTTTTTTTCTCACAAAGTCTCCCTTTCCGCTATTTTGGGACAAAAATTTAAATCTTTCATGGACTCAATATGCCCCTCACGGAATACCTGGGAATTTTCTTCTTTCCGAAATGGGGTCACATGTGGGGTATTTATACTGCCCTGGCATTCTAGGGGCCCTAAAGCGTGAGAAGAAGTCTGGAATATAAATGTCTAAATATTTTTACTCATTTGGATTCCGTGAGGGGTATGGTGAAAAAAAAAAAAATTTCCACTAACTTGGGCCAAAAAAATTTCTGAATGGAGCCTTACAGGGGGGTGATCAATGACAGGGGGGTGATCAGGGAGTCTATATGGGGTGATCACCCCCCTGTTATTGATCACCCCCCTGTCATTGATCACCCTCTGTCATTGATCACCCCCCTGTAAGGCTGCATTCAGATGTCCGTATGTGTTTTGCGGATACGATCCATGTATCAGTGGATCCGTAAAAATCATACGGACATCTGAATGCAGCCTGACAGGGGGGTGATCAATGACAGGGGGGTGATCAATGACAGGGGGGTGATCAGGGAGTCTATATGGGGTGATCACCCCCCTGTAAGGCTCCATTCAGATGTCCGTATGTGTTTTGCGGATCCGATCCATGTATCAGTGGATCCGTAAAAATCATACGGACATCTGAATGCAGCCTGACAGGGGGGTGATCAATGACAGGGGGGTGATCAGGGAGTCTATATGGGGTGATCACCCCCCTGTAAGGCTCCATTCAGATGTCCGTATGTGTTTTGCGGATCCGATCCATGTATCAGTGGATCCGTAAAAAAAATCATACGGACATCTGAATGCAGCCTTACAGGGGGGTGATCAATGACAGGGGGGTGATCAGGGAGTCTATATGGGGTGATCACTCCCCTGTAAGGCTCCATTCAGACGTCCGTATGTGTTTTGCGGATCCGATCCATCTATCAGTGGATCCGTAAAATTCATACGGACCTCTGAATGGAGCCTTACAGGGGGTTATCAATGACAGGGGGGTGATCAATGACAGGGGGGTGATCAGGGAGTCTATATGGGGTGATCTGGGGTGATCTGGGGTGATCAGGTGTGAATAAGGGGTTAATAAGTGACGGGGGGGTGTAGTGTAGTGTAGTGGTGGTTGGTGCTACTTTACTGAGCTACCTGTGTCCTCTGGTGGTCGATCCAAACAAAGGGGATCACCAGAGGACCAGGTAGCAGGTATATTAGACGCTGTTATCATAACAGCGTCTAATATACCTGTTAGGGGTTAAAAAAATCGCATCTCCAGCCTGCCAGCGAACGATCGCCGCTGGCAGGCTGGAGATCCTCTCTCTTACCTTCTGTTCCTGTGAGCGCGCGCGCCCGTGTGCGCGCGTTCACAGGAAATCTCGCGTGTCGCGAGATGACGCACGGATGCGTCCAGGAGGAATGAATCAACCACCTTCCGGACGCATCCTGAGTAGTGCCATAGAGCGAGTGCTCGCTTTCTTACTTTCGTACTACATTCATTACATTGAGGTAGGGCGTCCTCAATTATTAGTTTGTAGCACCGTACCACCCACTAACAGCAGTGAGCCACTCCATTTAATTAACTAGTTTGCATATAATTTATGTTACATATTTTGCAGAGACAGTTATTTTACATAATGTGATGTTATTGTCCTTCTCCTCTCCTGTGGTGTGTGCACGCGGTGCTTGGCGCCGCCCCCGGCACCTCTCGCCTGTGAGTCCTCACGCCGCTATCGTCCGATCATGTGACCTTGTCACGTGATGTGGGCGTGTAGGCGGGACGCTGGCCGGGAGGTAGCTGGGCGAGGTTTGACTGGAGCCCCGTGCGCCAGTATACATGCACAGCTGAGGACAAGTATGTATAATCAACATCTTATTGGTGGAGAGAGCCTGTAAATAGATGATTCACAGTGATGGCGTTACCCCGGGACGAAGGCACGCCGAAACGCGCGTTGGGGTAGCGCCATCCTGGGTGACACAGCACACGATCTTTTTTGGTGAGTCTTTGCTCTCATTTTTACCTACACAGCATTTTGATTCAGGTTATTTCAGACCTAGTCATTTTTGAGGTTTGCTCTTATTTTATTTATGCTGCACTCGCAATGCAAACCCTGTTTCAGTTCTTGCCGGGTAGGTTTTCCTTTGATTGCTGACTCAACCGTTATTTATGATATATATTTTTTTGGTCATTGGTCGGTCACTGTACCGTATATAATCCATTCCATTGATCATTATTATCATTATTTTTTACATTCGACACGTGTGCTATCCCAGGGTGGCGTTCTTTTTTCTGCTTCCATTCACTTTTCTACGGCATATCACTTATTGCTTTATACTTTTTAACTATGTTACAATAAAATTATATTTTTATTCTTTGGTACCATGAGCTCTGTTTTATTGTTTTTTCGCCTAGGTACAGCAGGGGTATATCACACCCAAAAAATAGTGCATTTCACCTGAATATGTAACAGACAAATTAATGATTTTTTTTTTACCTGTCTACTAGATATAGTAGTGGTATATCACACCCAAAAATTGGTGAATTTCACCCGAAAATGTAAGACAAATTAGTGAAATGTTTTTGCCTGTCTGCTAGGTACAGCTGGGTTATATCACACCACAAAATTGGTGAATTTCACCAGAATATGTAACAAACAGGTTAGTGAAATTTGTTTACCTGTCTACTAGGTACAGCAGGGGTATATCACACCCAAAAATTGGTGAATTTCACCAGAATATGTAACAAACAAGTTAGTGAAATTTGTTTACCTGTCTACTAGGTACAGCAGGGGTATATCACACCCAAAAATTGGTGAATTTCACTCGAATATGTAACAGACAAATTAATGATTTTTTTTTTACCTGTATACTAGGTATAGCAGTGGTATCACACCCAAAATTTGGTGAATTTTACCTGAAAATGTAACAGAAATTAGTGAAATGACTTAAAAAAATACGTACAAATTAAAAAAAATTAAACTTGATTTATGAGGTGGCTGTACATATGGAGTAGGAGTTTGAGTAGAAGGTGGACATAGCGGTGGAGATGGAAGCGGCGGTGGAGGAGGACGATGTAGCGAACACTTTTAAAAAAAAAAAATTATTAGGGTACACTCCAAAAGAGTGGGAAATTTCCAAAATACAGCAATGAGCAATTGCGCTGTAGTATAACAATGTTTATGCTGCCTCCTGCTAAGATGTTCCATATCAGCTGGTGGTGCTGGTTGTTGTGGCGTGTTGACAAAACTTTTCCACATTTCAGCCATGCTAACCCTGCCTTCCGAGGTGCTGGTGGTGCCCCAGCTGCATTGGCGACCTCTTCCTCCTCCTCTGTCTTCGCCTTGTGCTTCCACTGTGCCCCTGCTGTCAGGTGGGAATGCCACCAGCAGCGCGTCTACCAGTATGCGCTTGTACTCGTGCATTTTACGATCACACTCCAGTGACGGAATTAGGAACGGTACATTGTTCTTGTAATGGGGATCCAGCAGCGTGGCCACCCAGTAATCAGCAAAAGTTAGAATGTGGGCAACTCGGCGGTCATTGCGGAGACACTGCAGCATGTAATCGCTTATGTGTACTAGGCTGCCCAGAGGCAACAAAAAGCTGTCCTCTGTGGGAGGTGTATTGTCTGTGTCCTCTGTATCACCCCAGCCACGCACAAGTGATGGCCATGAGCTGGTTTGGGTGCTACCCTGCTGTGAACATGGTTCCTCCTCCATCTCCGCCTACTCATCCTCCACCTCGTCAGCCCTGTGCCCTGGCTGGACAATTGTGTTCCTGCCGTTTGTGGGTGCAGGAACACACCCTCGGAGCCACTTGTGAATGACTGGCCGGAAACTCTATGAAATGATCCCTCTTCCTCCTCCTACTGTGCCACATCCTCTTCCATCATGGCCAGCAGCGTTTTTACAAGGTGGCATAAAAGTGGGATAGTAAAGCTGAGAATGGCGTTATCGGCCATGTTGGTGGAGTACTCGAAACAGCGCAACAAGGAACACAGGTCTCGCATGGAAGCCTAGTCATTGGTGGTGAAGTGGTGCTGTTCTGCAGAGAGACTCACCCATGCCTGCTGCAGCTGAAACTCCACTATCGCCTGCTGCTGCTCGCACAGTCTGGCCAGCATGTGCAAGGTGGAGTTCCACCTTGTGGGCACGTCGCATATGAGGCGGTGAGCGGGAAGGCCGAAGTTACGCTGCAGCACTGACAGGCGAGCAGCAGCAGGGTGAGAACACCGAAAGTGCGCACAGACGGCCCGCACTTTATGCAGCAGCTCTGACATATCGGGGTAATTTTTAAGGAACCTCTGCACCACCAAATTCAGCACATGCGCCAGGCAAGGGATGTGTGTCAAACCGGCTAGTCTCAGAGCTGCTACGAGATTTCGCCCATTATCGCACACCACCAGGCTGGGCTTGAGGCTCACTGGCACCAACCACTCATCGGTCTGTTGTTCCATGCCCGTCCATAGCTCCTGCACGGTGTGGGGTTTGTCCACCAAACAGATACGTTTTAAAACTGCCTGCTGTAGTTTACCCTTGGCTGTGCTGAAGTTGGTGGTGAAGGTGTTACGCTGACCTGATGAGGAGCCGGTAGAGTATGAGAAAGCGGAGTAGGAGGAGGAAGCAACAGGAGGCAAACTGAAGCACCCTGCAATCCTCGGTGGTGGAAGGACATGCGCCAAACTGCTATCCGCCGAATGCCCAGCTGCCACTGCATTTACCTAGTGTGCTGTTATGGAGATATAACGTCCCTGACCGTGCTTACTGGTCCACGTATCCATAGTTAGGTGGACCTGGCCACAGATAGCGTTACGTAGTGCACACCTGATTTTGTCCCCTACTTGGTTGTACAGGGAAGGGATGGCACGCCTGGAAAAGTAGTGGCGGCTGGGCATGACGTACTGTGGGACAGCCACCGCCATAAGGCTTTTAAAACTCTGTCTTTGCCAGACGGAATGACAGTATTTCAAAGGACAGTAATTTTGAAATGCTGGCATTCAGGGAGTACTTCCTCTTCCGCTCCAGTGTTTGGGAGATGGAGAGCTGAACGCTTCCGTGTGACATTGTCGAGATGCTTGGTGACCCAGATGGTGGTGTTGCTGGCAGATCCTCTGTTTGCGGGGTGGCAGGTGGCACTGTCACTCCAGAGGTGGATGAAGATGCCTAGACTGCAGCAGAAGTGTAAGCAGGAGGAGTGAGAGACCTTTTTTGGCTTTTGTGGTGTCTACTCCACTGCAGCTCGTGCTTTGCACTTAGATGCCTGGTCATGCAGGTTGTGCTCAGGTTGAGAACATTGATGCCTCGCTTCAGGTTTTGATTGCACAGCGTGCAAACCACTCGTGTCATGTCGTCAGCACATTGTCTGAAGAACTGCCACGCCAGCGAACTCCTTGGAGCTGGCTATGGTGTGCCTGGTCCCTTGCTGCGGTGGGCAGTAGCAGGTGTACTGTCTAGGGGACGGCCGCTTCGCTTTTACAACCTGCTCCCTTTTCTGCTGTGCTGGTGGCTCTGTGCGGCCACCCTTCTCTTCCTTCGAACTACAAAGGTCACTCGCATAACTTTGATTCCATGTGGGGTCGAGGACCTCATCGTCCTCCACATCATCTTCCACCCAGTCTTCACCCCTGCCCTCCTTGTCGGTCTGCACACTTTCAAAAGCCACAGCAGTTGGCACCTGTGTTTCGTCATCTTCTGAGACGTGCTGCGGTGGTCCTCCCATGTACTCTTGAAACATAAGTGGTTCGACATAGGTGCACTCAATCTCTTCCACTTCTGGGGCAGGGCTAGGTGGATGGCCCTGGGAAACCCTGCTAGCAGAGTCATCAAAAAGTAGAAGAGACTGCTGCATGACTTGGGGCTCAAATTGCTTGGCTGATTTGCAAGGGGGTGAGGTGAAAGATTGATGGACATCGGCTGCAGGTGCCAACTCTGATCTTTCAGCAGGAGACTGGGTGGGAGACAATGTAAAGGAACTGGAGGCACTGTCAGCATCCCAATCTACTATCGCCTGTACTTGTTCTGGCCTCACCATTCGTAGAGCCATATTAGGCCCGACCAAATACCGCTTAAGGTTCTGTCGCCTACTCGCACCTGAGGAAGGTGTTTAACTTGTGCGTGTAGCTGGCACAGATCGACCACGTCCTCTCCCTGTTACAGGAGCTCCAACAGCAGCACCACGACCAAGGCCACGTCCCTTTTTTGACACTCTCCTCATATTTGTCAAATTTAGTATTATGCCCAAAATAGGTGTTTTTTAAATAGCAGAATAGAACAACAGTATCTAAAGGGTGTATCTCACATGTACAGATGCAGACTAGGCCGCAAATTAAGTATTTTGCCCAAAATAAGTGTTTTTTAAAACCCAGAATATTATTTCAGTATTTCTAGATTGTATGTCACACTGACAGATGCAGCAAAGGCCTCAAATTAAGTATTTTGCCCAAAATGGGTGTTTTTTTTAATAACAGCATATAACACCAGTATCTAACGCGAGTATCTCACACTGACAGATGCAGCAAAGGCAGCAAATATAGTTTTTTGCCCTAAATGGGTGTTTTTTTTTTAAAATCCAGAATATTATTGCAGTATTACTAGCTTGTATGTTACACTAACAAATGCAGCATAGGCCCCAGATGTAGTGTATCGACAAAAATGGGTGTTTTTTTAAACCCTGAATCTTATTGCAGTATTTCAAGCTTGTATCTCGTTTTTTTGACCAAAATGGGTGATTTTTAATAATAGAATATAACACAAGTATCTAACGTGTGTATCTCACACTGACAGATGCAGCAAAGGCAGGGAATTTAGTTTTCTTGCCCAAAATGGGTGTTTTATTAAACCCAGAATATTATTGCAGTATTTCAAGCTTGTATCTGACACTGAGAGATGCAGCCAAGGCCGCAAATTTACTATTTGGCCCAAAATGGGTGTTTTTTTAAACCCAGAATATTATTGCAGTATTTCTAGCTTGTATGTCACATTGACAAATGCAGCAATGGCTGCAAATTTAGTTTTTTTACCAAAATGAGTGATTTTTTAATAACAGAATATAACACCAGTATCTAACGTGTGTATCGCACACTGACAGATGCAGCAAAGGCTGCAAAATGAAGTATTTGGCCCAAAATGAAATTCTTTTAATAACAGAATATAACACCAGTATCTAACACGTGTATCTCACACTGACAGATGCAGCAAAGGCTGCAAATTTAGTTTTTTTACCGAAATGAGTGTTATTTTTAAAAAAGAATATAACACCAGTATCTAACGCGTGTATCTCACATTGACAGAGGCAACAAAGGCTGTAAATTAAGTATTTTACCCAAAATGGGTGTTTTTTTAAATGACAGAATATTATTGCAGTATTTCTAGCTTGCATCTCACACTGACAGATGCATTAAAGGGTTTCTGTCACCCCATTAAACCGTTTTTTTTTTTCTTTACTAATAATCCCTATAGTGCGATCTCATGATACATAAGCAAATTAATCATTTTGGTTCAGTAGAATTTGCTAAAAATCGATTTTTAAAATATGCTAATTACCTTGCTACCAGCAAGTAGGGCGGCTACTTGCTGGTAGCAGCCGCATCCTCCGATGGTAATGACGCCCCCTCGGCATGCTGATTGACAGGGCCAGGGAAGGGAATCGTTCTCTGCTGGCGCTGTTAGAATTTGAAATCTCGCGCCTGCGCCGTACCTGTCTTCAATCGGCGCAGGCGCACTGAGAGGCGGCCGCTCGCTCGACCGCTCCATCCTCAATGCGCCTGCGTCGATGACGTCATCAAGTACACCCGGAAGAGAAGACGCCGGCATCGCTGGAAGGAGGCGGAGAGTCTGGTGACGTCGCTGGATGCTCGTATCAGGTAAGTATGTACATAATAAGCATGCTGCCACAAAAACCACCAACGAAATGGGAATAAATAATTTTATAAAAATGACAGTTATTAACACTATACCACCAACGATTATTAATAATAAATCTCTTCCGGGTGTACTTGATGACGTCATCGACGCAGGCGCATTGAGGATGGAGCGGTCGAGAGAGCGGCCGCCTCTCAGTGCGCCTGCGCCGATTGAAGACAGGTACGGCGCAGGCGCGAGATTTCAAGTTCTAACAGAGCCAGAAGAGAACGATTCCCTTCCCTGGCCCTGTCAATCAGCATGCCGAGGGGGCGTCATTACCATCGGAGGATGCGGCTGCTACCAGCAAGTAGCCGCCCTACTTGCTGGTAGCAAGGTAATTAGCATATTTTAAAAATCGATTTTTAGCAAATTCTACTGAACCAAAATGATTAATTTGCTTATGTATCATGAGATCGCACTATAGGGAATATTAGTAAAAAAAATAAATAAAAAAAAACGGTTTAATGGGGTGACAGAAACCCTTTAACCACCTCAGCCCCCAGTGCTTAAACACCCTGAAAGACCAGGCCACTTTTTACACTTCTGACCTACACTACTTTCACCGTTTATTGCTCGGTCATGCAACTTACCACCCAAATGAATTTTACCTCCTTTTCTTCTCACTAATAGAGCTTTCATTTGGTGGTATTTCATTGCTGCTGACATTTTTACTTTTTTGTTATTAATTGAAATTTAACGATTTTTTTGCAAAAAAATGACATTTTTCACTTTCAGTTGTAAAATTTTGCAAAAAAAAACGAGATCCATATATAAATTTTGGTCTAAATTTATTGTTCTACATGTCCGGCATCGCTGGAAGGAGGCGGAGAGTCTGGTGACGTCGCTGGATGCTCGTATCAGGTAAGTATGTACATAATAAGCATGCTGCCACAAAAACCACCAACGAAATGGGAATAAATAATTTTATAAAAATGACAGGTATTAACACTATACCACCAACGATTATTAATAATAAATCTCTTCCGGGTGTACTTGATGACGTCATCGACGCAGGCGCATTGAGGATGGAGCGGTCGAGAGAGCGGCCGCCTCTCAGTGCGCCTGCGCCGATTGAAGACAGGTACGGCGCAGGCGAGAGATTTCAAATTCTAACAGCGCCAGAAGAGAACGATTCCCTTCCCTGGCCCTGTCAATCAGCATGCCGAGGGGGCGTCATTACCATCGGAGGATGCGGCTGCTACCAGCAAGTAGCCGCCCTACTTGCTGGTAGCAAGGTAATTAGCATATTTTAAAAATCGATTTTTAGCAAATTCTACTGAACCAAAATGATTAATTTGCTTATGTATCATGAGATCGCACTATAGGGAATATTAGTAAAAAAATAAATAAAAAAAAACGGTTTAATGGGGTGACAGAAACCCTTTAACCACCTCAGCCCCCAGTGCTTAAACACCCTGAAAGACCAGGCCACTTTTTACACTTCTGACCTACACTACTTTCACCGTTTATTGCTCGGTCATGCAACTTACCACCCAAATGAATTTTACCTCCTTTTCTTCTCACTAATAGAGCTTTCATTTGGTGGTATTTCATTGCTGCTGACATTTTAACTTTTTTGTTATTAATTGAAATTTAACGATTTTTTTGCAAAAAAATGACATTTTTCACTTTCAGTTGTAAAATTTTGCAAAAAAAAACGAGATCCATATATAAATTTTGGTCTAAATTTATTGTTCTACATGTCTTTGATAAAAAAAAAATGTTTGGGTAAAAAAAAATGCTTTGGGTAAAAGTTATAGCGTTTACAAACTATGGTACAAAAATGTGAATTTCCGCTTTTTGAAGCAGCTCTGACTTTCTGAGCACCTGTCATGTTTCCTGAGGTTCTACAATGGCCAGACAGTACAAACACCCCACAAATGACCCCATTTCGGAAAGTACACACCCTAAGGTATTCGCTGATGGGCATAGTGAGTTCATAGAACTTTTTATTTTTTGTCACAAGTTAGCGGAAAATGATGATTTTTTTTTTTTTTTTTCTTACAAAGTCTCATATTCCACTAACTTGTGACAAAAAATAAAAACTTCTATGAACTCACTATGCCCATCACGAAATACCTTGGGGTCTCTTCTTTCCAAAATGGGGTCACTTGTGGGGTAGTTATACTGCCCTGGCATTCTAGGGGCCCAAATGTGTGGTAAGGAGTTTGAAATCAAATTCTGTAAAAAATGACGAGTGAAATCCGAAAGGTGCTCTTTGGAATATGGGCCCCTTTGCCCACCTAGGCTGCAAAAAAGTGTCACACATCTGGTATCTCTGTATTCAGGAGAAGTTGAGGAATGTGTTTTGGGGTGTCATTTTACATATACCGATGCTGGGTGAGATAAATATCTTGGTCAAATGCCAACTTTGTATAAAAAAATGGGAAAAGTTGTCTTTTGCCAAGATATTTCTCTCACCCAGCATGGGTATATGTAAAATGACACCCCAAAACACATTCCCCAACTTCTCCTGAGTACGGAGATACCAGATGTGTGACACTTTTTTGCAGCCTAGGTGGGCAAAGGGGCCCATATTCCAAAGAGCACCTTTCGGATTTCACTGGTCATTTTTTACAGAATTTGATTTCAAACTCCTTACCACACATTTGGGCCCCTAGAATGCCAGGGCAGTATAACTACCCCACAAGTGACCCCATTTTGGAAAGAAGAGACCCCAAGGTATTCGCTGATGGGCATAGTGAGTTCATGGAAGTTTTTATTTTTTGTCACAAGTTAGTGGAATATGAGATATCAATTTTGTATGAAAAAAATAAAATAAAAAAATCAGCATTTTCCACTAACTTGTGACAAAAAATAAAAATTTCTAGGAACTCGCCATGCCCCTCACGGAATACCTTGGGGTGTCTTCTTTCCAAAATGTGGTCACCTGTGGGGTAGTTATACTGCCCTGGCATTTTCCAGGGGCCCTAATGTGTGGTAAGTAGGTAAATGACCTGTGAAATCCTAAAGGTGCTCTTTGGAATATGGGCCCCTTTGCCCACCTAGGCTGCAAAAAAGTGTCACACATGTGGTATCGCCGTATTCAGGAGGAGTTGAGGAATGTGTTTTGGGGTGTCATTTTACATATACCCTTGCTGGGTGAGAGAAATATCTTGGCAAAAGACAACTTTTCCCATTTTTTTTATACAAAGTTGGCATTTGACCAAGATATTTCTCTCACCCAGCATGGGTATATGTAAAATGACACCCCAAAACACATTCCCCAACTTCTCCTGAGTACGGCGATACCAGATGTGTGACACTTTTTTGCAGCCTAGATGCCAAAGGTGCCCAAAGTCTTTTTAGGAGGGCATTTTTAGACATTTGGATACCAGACTTCTTCTCACGCTTTGGGGCCCCTAGAATGCCAGGGCAGTATAAATACCCCACATGTGACCCCATTTTGGAAAGAAGACACCCCAAGGTATTCAATGAGGGGCATGGCGAGTTCATAGAAAAAAATTTTTTTTGGCACAAGTTAGCGAAAATTGATATTTTTAATTTTTTTCTCACAAAGTCTCCCGTTCCGCTAACTTGGGACAAAAATTTCAATCTTTCATGGACTCAATATGCCCCTCACGGAATACCTGGGGGTGTCTTCTTTCCGAAATGGGGTCACATGTGGGGTATTTATACTGCCCTGGCATTCTAGGGGCCCTAAAGCGTGAGAAGAAGTCTGGAATATAAATGTCTAAAAAATTTTACGCATTTGTATTCCGTGAGGGGTATCGTGAGTTCATGTGAGATTTTATTTTTTGACACAAGTTAGTGGAATATGAGACTTTGTAAGAAAAAAAAAAATAATTCCGCTAACTTGGGCCAAAAAAATGTCTGAATGGAGTCTTACAGGGGGATGATCAATGACAGGGGGGGTGATCAATGACAGGGGGGGTGATCAATGACAGGGGGGGTGATCAATGACAGGGGGGTGATCAATGACAGGGGGGTGATCAATGACAGGGGGGTGAACAGGGAGTCTATATGGGGTGATCACCACAGTCATTGATCACCCCCCCTGGAAGGCTCCAGGGAGACGCCTGTATGTGTTTTGCAGATCCGATCCATCTATCAGTGGATCCGTAAAAATCATGCGGACATCTGAATGGAGCTTTACAGGGGGTTGATCAATGACAGGGGTGTAATCAATGACAGGGGGGTGATCAGGGAGTCTATATGGGGTGATAACCACAGTCATTGATCACGCCCCTGTAAGGCTTCATTCAGACGTCCGTATGCGTTTTGCGGATCCGATCCATCTATCAGTGGATCCGTAAAAATCATGCGGACATCTGAATGGAGCTTTACAGGGGGTTGATCAATGACAGGGGTGTAATCAATGACAGGGGGGTGATCAGGGAGTCTATATGGGGTGATAACCACAGTCATTGATCATGCCCCTGTAAGGCTTCATTCAGACGTCCGGATGCGTTTTGCGGATCCGATCCATCTATCAGTGCATCCGTAAAAATCATGCGGACATCTGAATGGAGCTTTACAGGGGGGTAATCAATGACAGGGGGGTGATCAGGGAGTCTATATGGGGTGATAACCACAGTCATTGATCATGCCCCTGTAAGGCTTCATTCAGACGTCCGGATGCGTTTTGCGGATCCGATCCATCTATCAGTGCATCCGTAAAAATCATGCGGACATCTGAATGGAGCTTTACAGGGGGGTAATCAATGACAGGGGGGTGATCAGGGAGTCTATATGGGGTGATCACCACAGTCATTGATCACGCCCCTGTAAGGCTTTATTCAGACGTCCGGATGCGTTTTGCGGATCCGATCCATCTATCAGTGGATCCGTAAAAATCATGCGGATGTCTGAATGGAGCTTTACAGGGGGGTAATCAATGACAGGGGTGTAATCAATGACAGGGGGGTGATCAGGGAGTCTATATGGGGTGATAACCACAGTCATTGATCATGCCCCTGTAAGGCTTCATTCAGACGTCCGGATGCGTTTTGCGGATCCGATCCATCTATCAGTGGATCCGTAAAAATCATGCGGACGTCTGAATGGAGCTTTACAGGGGGTTGATCAATGACAGGGGGGTAATCAATGACAGGGGGGTGATCAGGGAGTCTATATGGGGTGATCAGGGATGATCAGGGGCTAATAAGGTGTTAATAAGTGATGGGGGGGGGTGTAGTGTAGTGTAGTGGTGCTTGGTGGGACTTTACTGAGCTACCTGTGTCCTCTGGTGGTCGATCCAAACAAAGGGGACCACCAGAGGACCAGGTAGCAGGTATATTAGACGCTGTTATCAAAACAGCGTCTAATATACCTGTTAGGGGTTAAAAAAAACACATCTCCAGCCTGCCAGCGAACGATCGCCGCTGGCAGGCTGGAGATCAACTCTCTTACCTTCCAATCCTGTGAGCGCGCGCGCCTGTGTGCGCGCGTTCACAGGAAATCTCGCGTCTCGCGAGATGACGCATATATGCGTGACTGTGCGCAGGGCTGCCACCTCCGGAACGCGATCCTGCGTTAGGCGGTCCGGAGGTGGTTAAAGGCTGCAAATTAAGTATTTTGCACAAAATAGGTGTTTTATTAAACCCAGAATATTATGGCAGTATTTCTAGCTTATATGTTACACTGACAGATGCTGCAAAGGCTGCAAATTAAGTATTTTGCCCAAAATGGGTGTTTTTTTTTTAAACCTAGAATATTATTGCAGTATTTCTAGCTTGTATGTCACATTAACAGATGTAGCAAAGGCTGCAAATTAAGTATTTTGCCCTAAATGGGTGTTTTTTTTTTAACCAAGAAAATGATTGAGGTATTGCAAGCTTGTATTTCACACTGACAAATGCTGCAAAGGCACCAGATGTAGGATATTGCCAAAAATGGGTGTGTTTTTTTTAAACCCAGAATATTATTGCAGTATTTTAAGCTTGGATTTGAATGTCACAAAAGCACATATGCTGTGCTGGTGCACTGAGCTTGCATAAAATGGCCGCCGATGCCCACCTAACTAACAGACAGATAAAATGTATTGATCTGTGTCACTGGGCTCAGGGCAGGGTAAAAAGATTGTGCACTGCACCCACAAAACTAAATATATGTAGATCGCTGAGTTAGCAAGCACTTCTGATTAAAGATTCTTTCCTATTCTCTCCATCCCAGCAGCAGCATCCTCTCCCTACACTAGTAACAGCAGAGTGACGTGCAGCGATGTGACTCCAGCTTATATAGAGGCTGGGTCACTTGGTGCACTGGCCAATCACAGACATGCCATTAGTAGGCATGGCTGTGATGGCTTCTAAGGGCACAGAGTTAAATGCTTGATAATTGGCTGCTCTGCACCCTTTCAAAAAGCGCCATTAACTCGCCGAACACCGAACCCGAACCTGAACTTTTACTGAAAAGTTCGGGTTCGGGTCTGGGGGTCCAAAAATCCTAAAGTTCGGTAGGAACCCGAAGTTTACAGTTCGGGTTCGCTCAACCCTACACTTAATCTTTTATCCAGAATCTGTCATTGTGCCACTATGTGGCCTCCTCATGCTGCCATCTCTACACTCTGTCACCTTGCCACTCTGTGGTATCATGCTGCTTTTGCTGCTGCTTGAAGGTCTTGGACTGATCACCCGCCCCACGATCTAATTTAGGTTTTGGAACCGACAAAACC
Source organism: Bufo bufo (assembly GCF_905171765.1). Taxonomy (NCBI): domain Eukaryota; kingdom Metazoa; phylum Chordata; class Amphibia; order Anura; family Bufonidae; genus Bufo; species Bufo bufo. The sequence goes on along the minus strand of NC_053390.1, from coordinate 746,585,683 downwards.
AACTTGCTTTTGAGGGCTGCATTAATCTGCAGGTTTCCGTCGTACAGCTCTACAGTTAACTTTCAATCTGCATCTTTCTCAACAATCTGTGCCCTTAGTCTTTTATCCAGAATCTGTCATTGTGCCACTTTGTGGCCTCCTCATGCTGCCATCTCCACACTCTGTCACCTTGCCACTCTGTGGTATCATGCTGTTTCTGCTGCTGCTTGAAGGTCTTGGACTGATCACCCGCCCCACGATCTAATTTAGGTTTTGGAACCGACAAACCCAACTTGGTTTAGAGGGCTGCATTAATCTGCAGGTTACCATTGTACAGCTATAAAGATAACTTTCCATCTGCATCTTTTTCAACAATCTGTGCCCTCAGTCTTTTATCCAGACTCTGTCATTCTGCCACTCTGTGGCCTCCTCATGCTGTTGCCAACTCCAGACTCTTTCATTGTGTCACTCTGTAGCCTTCTCATACTGCTGCAAACTACACACTCTGTCATTGTGCCGCTCTGTTGCCTCCTCATGCTGCCGCCACCTACAGACTCTGTCATTTTGCCACTCTGTAGCCTTTTTGACGCTAACATGGACCTGTAAGACTGAGTTAAAACTTGAGTTATTTGGTCAGTTTTGGCCCCGTGACTGCCCAAATAAGTGAAGCGTGCAATGATTCTAATAGCGACGTCTGTCATCTGCATGTCATCCTCACTGTATTATTTGACTAACCCAGCACACTCCCTATGCATGTTAATGCAAGGCACAGTGTTCTACATCCATATAAAGGCTTTCTGCAGCCCGGAAATAGCCATTTTTTAACGCGGTTTGCCGCAAATAAATTAGGAAAATTCGGCAAACCAGCCGAATCGAATTTCGCTCGTCTCAAATGATTATTTACTTTTTATTATTTTCTATGTGATTTGTCTGTTTCCTTATATTTAATAATACTTACTAAATATATTTATTCATTTAAACTGCGTAAGCTTATTCATTCTCAAATCTTTTAAATTCACTTTTTAAAACACTTTCTATCTATCACTATCATTACAGTGCAGAAGTGGTTCTGCTGTGTCTACTGATCAGATTTGACTTGAGGCTACTCCAAAGGATTTTATCTAAGTGCCCCCTACTCACCACCCACCTCCACGCACCTCCACCCAGGTCTTCACCTTTTTTCCCTATACAGGGATCCGGAAAACTGTAGTCAGGCAAAGTTTGTGAAAACCTAAGTCAGGCCGATTGTCTGGGAAGACAGCTCAGAGAATCGGCACAAGACAGCTCGGCACAAGAATCATGTGGAGATTAGGTCAGGCAGCAAAGAGTCAAATCACTTAGCAGTCAGGCAGAAATCAGTACATGGGAGAGATATGCAAGTTAAGTAGAACACTTTTGCAAAAAACTAATTAATCAGGTACCCTCCCACAAAGGAAGGTGTCTAAAATATCCTAGGGAGGTCTGCTATAGGCTAGAACTGATTAGGGTGTGCATACTGGCCCATTATACTGCAGAATGGGGCCCCTGTGTGGCTTCTACACACTTTCAAAATAATCCTTCAGCGGAGCGAATAGATGCTGGAAGACCGGGACGCTCTGTGACCTTCCCAGGAGCTTGTATTCAGCTCAGCTGTTATACAGGTGAAACTCGAAAAATTGGAATATCGTGCAAAAGTTCATTTATTTCAGTAATGCAAATTAAAAGGAATTGCATTAATGCAACTTAAAATTCGAATTTTGCGAAAAGGTTCAATATTCTAGGCTCAAAGTTTCACACTCTAGTCAGCTAATTAGTCCATACCCCCTGAGCAAAGGGTACCTCAAAATTGTGACTTTGGGGTTTCATAAGCTGTAAGCCATAATCATCCAAATTATAACGAAGAAATAAAGACTTGAAATATCTCGCTTTGCATGTAATGAGTCTATCTCATATTTTAGTTTCACATTTTAAGTTGCATTACTGAAATAAATAAACTTTGCACGATATTCAAATTTTTTGAGTTTCACCTATATGTAGTAAAATCTTGTATAATTTATTTTGGTGGGAAAAAAAATTGTATTCAGCGTTAAGCGCTGCAGTTATATGCGGCAAAAACTTTTTGAACTTTTTTTCTGGGTAATTGTTCTGATGGTCCAGAGAATGGGGAAAATTAATCAGTGACGTCAACACAAACTTACTGCTGACACCCACTCCACTCTGTCAGGGGGCTCTACTTGTATAAGTGTTTAATGGAACAGGTTCTGTAGACATCTATGTGGAATCAGCTGACGAGGGTGTAAAAGGAGTGCGCTTCTTTTTGACGCTAACATCTACCTGTAAGACTGAGTTGATACTTGGAGTTAATTGGTCAGTTTTGGCCTGGTGACCGCACAAATAAGTAAAGTATGCTGTGATTCTAAGAGCGACGCCTGTCATACGCATGTCATACGGACTCACAGTATTATTTCACTACCAAATCAGACTCCCTTTGCGTGTTACTACAAGGCACAGTGTTCTACACCACTATAAAAGCTCTCAGCAGCCAGGAAATAGCAGTTTTTAACGTAATTCGCCGTAATTTGAATCAAATTTTTTGCTCATCTCTAATTATGGGTATAAGCGCGACCGAAAAGGCCAATACAAAAAAAATTAAAAATCCAATACGGTGAATGGCCGATTTGCCATTTTTTCATTGCTTCTCTTTCACCTAAATTTTTTATAAAATGTGGTCAAAAAGTCACACACTCCAAAATGGTATCAATAAAAACTACATATTTTTCTGAAAAAATTGAGCTCCTAATCAGCTCAGTAGACAAAAGAATAAAAAAGTTATGGGGGTCAGAATATGCTGATGTAAAAAATGTAATAACATTATCAAAGTTAAAATTATTTTTACACTATTTAGACATAAAGAACCTATACGTATGGGGTATTGTTGTAATCTTACTGACCTAGAGAATGAAGGGAATGGGTCAGTTTTGCCGTAAACAAAACGCTGTGGGAACAAAACTCATAAAACGGTGGAGGAATTGCGTTTTTTTTCCATTTCCATTTGGAATTTTTTTACCGCTTCCCATTACATTTTATGCCATAATTAATGACATTAGAAAGTACAACTTGTTCCGCAAAAAATAACCCCCCATACAGCTATGTGACCTAAAATTTAAAAAAGTTATGGCTCAAGGAAAATACAGTAGGGAAGAAAAATAAAAACATAAATAAAAAAAAACTCCGGTATCATAAGGTTTAAAAGTGTGGGGGGATGGATAAGAGAGTAAAGATAAAAAAAATAAAACAAAAAACGATAGAAAGACAAGGAAGAAACATTAAGAGTCCTTAAGAGTCTTTGGAGACCTCCCAATGTCATATACTGTACAATGTTCTGACGATTTAGAGGACTTTAAATTCATGTAGAATCGATTCAGCCTCAAATCATATTTTTTCGACATATTTGGCAAATCAGACACAAAACAAACTTCAAGAATTTCATTTATATCTGGTATGGCATATTTTTTTTTAAGCTGAAGTATTACATTAAATGGAAACTTTTGATTTTATCAAAGTTTCTCGACTACAAAAAAAAAATAAGTATATTTTTATTGTATGACTACATGTTTGTCCCTTCTCTGCTTTCAGAAATAACCGGCATTCCACAAACTGAAGGACAGTCGAGTGGAAGACATATGGCTTTGCCTAACTGTAATCATCAGTGCAGATTATTACTATATACAGACTAATGACAGGTTTTGGGAATCCATGTAAATATGTCTGATTTGAAGAACTTCATTTTGATAGGAAACATCTGTTCTGATTTCATAAAGATCTACTTAAGAGATTGTCAATTTTTTTTTATAAGATATAACATCCTCATTAAATTGCAATATACTGTAGTTTTCTAACTGCTTTACTTTCCTCTTGTGTAAAGATAAAAAATAAAAATAAAACTTTTTTGTTAAAGCACCTTCATGACTGAACATGATGGTATTTAAAGTGCATTTTTTTTACCAGACATATGCACTTCAAATGACAAAGATTTGACATATGAGGGCACATTTATTATGACCAGAATTTTTGATACTGGTCTTAATAAACCCCTATATCTGGTGGTGAATACGACGGCACAGGCCTCTTCATAATTTCGGTGGATCCTCCGCCAGTTCTAAATGTAAGACAGCTTCCTAGCAGTCTTACATTTAGACTTTTTTCCGCTCCTAAAACAGGCATAGAGAATGGTAAATCAAACGGTCCTGTCGGCCCGTCCCCTTCCCCACCAGACCCATTTTTTTACTTAGTGCAAGCAGGGAGATTCGCAGATTGTGGCGCAAGTAACCATTGCGCCACAAACTGCGCCTGAAATATGTATTTCAGCATCATAAATAACCCCCATAGGGTACAGTTTCATGATCCCTGTTGACACACAGGAAATTGCATTACTTTTGTGTAGAAGACTAGATCATGCAATCTTCTGATAGCTGATATAACATGCTACAATATGTCTGTATTGCAGTATATTATGTCTGTGAGCATAACACTAACAGCCATCCTATTGGTCAGGACCTAACAGGTGTAGAAAAATGGAAGACCTCGAGACCTTCATCAGGCTTCCATTTGCAATAATGACTAGAGCGAAGATATGAAAAATTACATTCTGACAATACGCTGAACTTCGTCAAGAAATTTGATTTGTTCCAATTTAGTTTATCACTCAGACTCCTATGCCTAATCATATTCATTGCACTTGGTGGCTTAATCTCAGTGTGACAGCTTGGAACTTACAATGCAGGGAGACTGCAGGTAGAGTGCAGGGTGCAGGGGGAGTGTATCGCCATGTGCATTATGTTCTAGTATACTCTCATAGTTAATCCTTTCTGTAGGTACTGTGCAGGCAGTATTACAGGCAGTTGTAATTTATCACTGTCTTCATCACTGTGCAGGGCACCAAGATTCATAGCTAATCCCTTGTGTTAGCTGTTAAATTACTGTGCATCAGTATTACAGGTCAATAAATGCATTGGGTCAAATTTATCGCTATGGACTTAACTGTTCAGTGCACCAAGATTCAAGTCGTCAGCAGTAGTGGCAGTAACAGTGATCACGAAGATTTATAGATAATCCCTTCTGTTAAACAAAAAGAAAATCATACAGAATCCTTTACTTAAATAATAAATAAAAAAAACTGTTTGCGCCCCTCCAGGAGCTGTGTCCAAATGGCTCCTTAGTGGAACAAAAAAAAGAAATGGAGGCTGTGGCAATAAAGTGGTGAAAAAAAAAAGTTATTTTAATGCATGTTGTGACACTCCAAAAACATGCTTTTTAATCCCTTCTGTTAGCTGTCGAATCACTGTATGTCAGTATTACAGGTTAATGTTAGTGGCAGGTCTAATTTATTGTTGTGGACTTATCTGTAAAGTACCCCAAGATTCAAGTAGTGGCATCATGACAGAGTGGGAACAGTGGGAGCCGCAGCAGTAACTGTGACAAAAGTGGCCCCATGATAGAATGGGGACAGTGGCCGCAACAGTAGTGACCCCATGAGAGAGTGGGGATGGTGGCAATGACAGGGATAGTTGCGGTCCCATGACAAAGTGGGGATGGTGGCAGCAGAAGCAGTGGTAGTAGAGCTCCCATAACAGAGTGGGGATGGCGGTGGCAGCTGAAGCAGTGGCAGTAGTGGCCCCATGACAGAGTGGGGATGGTTGTGGCAATAGTAACAGTAGTGGCCCCTTAACAGAGTGGGGAAAGTGGCACAGACAGTGACTAGTGATGAGTGAAGTTTTGTAAAATTTTATTCAGTCAATTTGCCGAACTTTGATTTGATTTGTTACAAATTAATTAGTCATGAATCACTATAAATCAGCCATATACTCATACGTAACGGCTGCACAAGTGGCAGGTGCTGGTTGTATCAAACAGCAGACACCTGGTCGCAATGAAGGGGAATGGCGATTAGGGTGAATAGGACAAGGGATCAAAAGATCCCAGATTCTAATCTCCTAGTCTTAAAGTTGTCACTGTAAAAGTAAAAAAGTAAAAAAAAAAAAAAGAGTTTAAAACACCTCCTTTTGCAGGGGTCAGCACGATCCAAAAACACCATCTCTGTCAAAGCGCCATTTTTCCTAAGCGCTTAGCAGTTAACCACTTCCCATCTGGGCCCTTTGCCCCCTTCCTGACCAGGCCAAATTTTGCAAAACTGACATATCTCACTTTATGTGGTAATAACTTTGGAACGCCTTTATTTATCCAAGTCATTCAGAGATTGTTTTCTCGTGACACATTGTACTTCATGATAGTCATAAATTTGAGTCAAAATATTTCACCTTTATTTATAAAAAAATCCCAAATTTACCCAAAAATTTGAAAAATTCTCAATTTTCTAAATTTCAATTTCTCTGCTTTTAAAACAGAAAGTGATACCTCATAAAATATTTATTATTTAACATTCCCCATATGTCTACTTTATGTTGGCATCATTTTGGAAATGTCATTTTATTTTTTTAGGACGTTAGAAGGCTTAGAAGTTTAGAAGCAATTCTTCAAATTTTTAAGAAAATTGCCAAAACCCACTTTATAAGGACCAGTTCAGGTCTGAAGTCACTTTGTGGGGCCTACATAGTGGATACCCCCATAAATGACCCCATTATAGAAATTACACCCCTCAAGGTATTCAAAACCGATTTTACAAACTTTGTTAACCCTTTAGGCGTTCCACAAGAATTAAAGGAAAATGGAGATCAAATTTTAAAATTTCACTTTTTTGGCAGATTTTCCATTTTAATCAATTTATTTCTTTAACACATCGATGGTTAACAGCCAAACAAAACTCAATATTTATTACCCAGATTCTGCGGTTTACAGAAACACCCCACATGTGGTCGTAAACTGCTGTATGGGCACACGGCAGGGCGCAGAAGATAAGGAACTCCACATGGTTTTTAGATGCCATGTCCCATTTGAAGCCCGCTGATGCACCCTTACAGTAGAAACTTCCAAGAAGTGACCCCATTTTGGAAACTAGGGGATAAGGTGCCAGTTTTATTAGTACTATTTTTGGGTACATATGATTTTTTGATCATTCATTATAACACTTTATGGGGCAAGGTGACCAAAAAATTGGTTGTTTTAGCACAGTTTCTATTTATTTATTTTTACAGCGTTCACCTGAGGGGTTTAGTCAAGTGACATTTTTATAGAGCAGATTGTTACGGACGTGGCGATACCTAATATGTATACTTTTTCTCATTTATTAAAGTTTTACACAATAATAGCATTTTTGAAACCAAAAAATTATGTTTTAATGTGTCCATGTTCTGAGAGCTATAGTTTTTTTATTTTTTTAGAGATTTTCTTATGTAGGGGCTCATTTTTTGCGGGATGAGGTGACGGTTTTATTGGTACTATTTTGTGGGACATACGCGTTTTTGATCACTTGGTGTTGCACCTTTTGTGATGCAAGGTGACAAAAATTGCTTGTTTTGACACAGTTTTTTTTTTTTTTTTTTTTTACGGTGTTCACCCGAGGGGTTAGGTCATGTGATATTTTTATAGAGCTGTTTTTTTACGGATGCGGCAATACCTAATATGTATACTTTTTTTTATTTGTTTCACTTTAACACAATAATAGCATTTTTGAAACCCAAAAAATTATGTTTTAGTGTCTCCATGTTCTAAGAGCTATAGTTTTTTTATTTTTTGAGAGATTTTCTTATGTAGGGGCTCATTTTTTGCGGGATGAGGTGACGGTTTTATTGGTACCATTTTGTGGGACATACGCGTTTTTGATCACTTGGTGTTGCACCTTTTGTGATGCAAGGTGACAAAAATTGCTTGTTTTGACACAGTTTTTTTTATTTATTTTTTACGGTGTTCACCCGAGGGGTTAGGTCATGTGATATTTTTATAGAGCTGGTTTTTACGGACGCGGCAATACTAAATATGTCTATTTTATTTTATTTTTTCTATTTTTAATTTTTTTTTTTATTCCTTACTTGGGATTTTTATTTTTTTTACATGTGAAACTTTTTATTTTTTTTATTTTTTCAACCCTTTATTTTATTTTTATTTTATTTTACACTTTTCGTCCCCCATAAGGTCATACAAGACCTCTGGGGGACATTTACTTCACTTTTTATTTTTTTTTACACTGTTGATTTCTCCTGTAACTGGGGCTGACATAGTAGCCCCAGTTACAGGACAAATACACCCCCAGAGAGGCTGTATAGCAGCAATCCTGCGCTGTACAGCCTCAAAGCAGGGCTGATCGAGGTCTCTGAGAGACCTCACACAGCCCCTGCACTCTCCGGTCACGGCGGTCACATGACCGCCGGGCCGGAACAGGAAGCGCACAGCGCTTCCTGCTCTGCAGACACAGCGCTCGGTGAGCGCTGTGTCTGCAGCGATCGTGAAGGCAGGGACACCTGGGAACTGTCCCTGCCTTGTCTTAGGGTTGCCCTGCTGTCACTGACAGCGGGCAACCCGATCAGCAGCTGCACGATTAGCGTGCAGCTGCTATTTCTGACAGGACGTTTTAAAACGTGCTGTCAGAAATAGACGTCCACCCATAGGACGTTTATATCCTATGGGCGGACGTGAGGCGGTTAATCATGACAGTTATATAACATGCTTCTCTCCTCTCTTCACACAGGTATGTCTGCACTTCATTTGGACAATACTGCTTCACCCAGCTTTCCACAAGCCTAATAGTGCAGCTTCCATCTTCCCTGGTATAGAACTTTGCATATTCATCAATGTATACTATTTTCTGCAAGTGTGATATCCTTGTGATTAGTCCTAGAGATGCTCTTCCAATTGACCTGTGAATTATGTGACTGTTGTAATGCTTGTGATCTGTAGTGATTTTATGGCCCTTCCAGATCCTTAGTTTTGTTTGTTTACCTACATATAGCATCTATTCTCATGTACCTTACTTCAGTGATTAATTGATTAATGAGCTAAATCACCCTTAGTTCTCTGATCACACTTCCTATAAATATAGACACAGTCTAAGTAAAAGCACTCACAGGGGTCAGCACGAGCCAAAAGCACCATCTCTGCCAAAGCGCCATTTTGCCTAAGCACTTGACAGTTAATCATGGCAGTTAGACTGGGCAGGAGACGGAGATGCTGTGTGTACTACTCAAACAAAGTTACACACAGCACAAATATGCTACGATATTGTTTCACTCAGGCTCTGGCTGCTCTTCTCATCACTATGGCTGTCTACTTTCAAATTCAACCACACTGTCCACCCTCTGTCCCTTCTCTCCACATCAGTCCCTCCTTCCCTCACCCTTATTAAGTTCCCATACACTTCATACCCTCATACATTACACTGACCCATCTTCCTCCACGGTGCGGCATACAAAACACCAATATAAATCTTTCACCCACTTGCTGTCTCTTTCTGTTCTCCTGCTACTAGCTGCAGGGGATATTTAACCAAATCCTGGCCCACCCTCTGTTGCTAACTTCTCTTCTGCCACACACAGAAACTCCAAAAATCGTATTAATGTTCACTGCACATCCTCTCCAGTCTATTTTAACTGCACACTCTGGAACGCACGGTCGGTCTGTAACAAACTACTAACAATCCACAATTTCTTCCTCTCACACTCTCTGAACTTGCTAGCCCTTAGATAAACCTGGCTTCAACCCTCTGACACTGCTTCCCCTGCTGCCCTATCATATGGTGGATTTCACTTCTCCCATACTCCAAGGCCTGATGAAAGGCACGGTGGAGGAGTAGGCATACTACTTTATCCACAGTGCACATTTCAGGTCATTCCCCCTGTACCCTCTCTCACATTCCACTCTTTTGAGGTTTACACCTTTAGACTCTTCCATCTATTCCCCCTTAGAGTTGCTGTTGTCTATCGTCCCCCAGGCTCCACCCACCAATTTCTGGATCACTTTGCAGCTTGGCTTCCTCACTTCCTATCTTCTTTATCACCAACTCTTATTATGGGTGATTTTAATATCCCCATTGATGATCCTAACTACCCATTAGCCGCTCACTTTCTTTCTTTAACCTCCTCTCTTGGCCTATTACAACTTACTTCCTCTGTCATGCATAAACAGGGCAATATAATTGATCTACTGTAGTTCGGAGGAAGAGGCGGTGGTCGCACAGAGCCACCAGCGCAGCAGAAGAGGGAGCAGGGTACAAAAGCGGAGCGGCCGTCCTCTAGACAGTACGCCTGCTACTGCCCACCGCAGCAAGGGACGGAGCACACCAAAGCCAGCTCCAAGGAGTTCCCTGGTGTGGCAGTTCTTCAGACAATGTGCTGACTACAAGACACAAGTGGTTTGCACGCTGTGCAATCAGAGCCTGAAGCGAAGAATAAACGTTCTCAACCTGAGCACAGCCTGCATGACCAGGCATTTAAGTGCAAAGCACGAGCTGCAGTGGAGTAGACACCTCAAAAACCAAGAAAGGTCTCTGGCTCCTCCTGACTTCTCTTCTGCTGCAGTCTCGGCCTCTTCATCCACCTCTGGAGTGATAGTGCCACCTGCCACCCCTCAAACAGAGGATCTTCCAGCAACACCACCACCTGGGTCACCAAGCATCTCCACAATGTCCCACAGAAGCTCTCCATCTACCAAACGCTGGAGAGGAAGAGGGAGTACCCCCCTACCCACCCCCAATTAATAGCCCTGAATACCAGCATATCTAAATTACTGGCCTTTGAAATGCTGTCATTCCGTCTGGTGGAGACGGATAGTTTTAAAGGCCTTATGGCGGTGGCTGTCCCACAGTACGTTGTGCCCAGCCGCCACTACTTTTCCAGGCGAGCCACCCCTTCCCTGCACAACCGAGTAGGGGCCAAAATCAGGTGTGCCCTGCGCAACGCCATCTGTGGCAAGGTGCACCTCACTACTGATACATGGACCAGTAAGCACGGTCAGGGACGTTATATCTCCATAACAGCACACTGGGTAAATGCAGTGGCGGCTGGGCCTGAGGTAAACAGCACACTGGGTAAATGCCAATGGCGGATAGCAGTTTGGCGCATGTCCTTCCATCACCGAGGATTGCAGGGCGCTTCAGTTTGCCTCCTGTTGCTTCCTCCTCATATTCTGCTTCCTCATCCTCTACCAGCTCCTCATCCGGTCAGCGTAACACCTTCACCACCAACTTCAGCACAGCCAGGGGTAAACGACAGCAGGCAGTTTAAAACGTATCTGTTTGGTGGACAAACCCCACACCGCGCAGGAGCTGTAGACGGGCCTTGAACAACAGACAAATGAGTGGTTGGTGCCAGTGAGCCTCAAGCCCGGCCTGGAGGTTTGTGATAATGGGCGAAATCTCGTAGCAGCTCTGGGACTAGCCGGTTTGACGCACATCACTTTCCTGGCGCATGTGCTGAATTTGGTGGTGCAGAGATTCCTTAAAAAAAATTACCCCAATATGTCAGAGCTGCTGCATAAAGTGTGGGCCATCTCTGCGCTACAGTGTAACTTCGGCCTTCCCGCTCACCGCCTCATATGCGACGGGCCCACAAGGTGGAACTCCACCTTGCACATGCTGGCCAGACTGTGCGAGCAGCAGCAGGTGATAGCGGAGTTTCAGCTGCAGCACGCACGGGTGTTTTACTCGGCGGAACAGCACCACATCACCACCAATGACTGGGCCTCCATGCGAGACCTGTGTTCCTTGTTGTGCTGTTTTGAGTACTCCACCAACATGGCCGATTGCCGTTCTCAGCGTAACTATTCCACTTCTATGCCTCCTTGAAAAAATGCTGCTGGTGATGATGGAAGAGGATGTGGCACAGGAGAAGGAGGAGGAGGAAGAGGGATCATTTTGTAGGGTTTCCGGCCATTCATTCCCAAGTGGCTCCGAGGGTGGGTTCCTGCAGCCACAAACCCAAAGTACACAATTGTCCAACCAGGGCACAGTTCTGGAGGATGAGGAGGTGGAGGATGAGGAGATGGAGGAGGAGGAACCATGTTCACAGCAGGGTGGCACCCATACCAGCTCATGGCCATCACTGGTGCGTGGCTCCCACAGAGGACAGCTTTTCGTTGCCTCTGGGCAGCCTGGCACACGAGCGATTACATGCTGCAGTGTCTCCGCAACGACCGCCGAGTTGCCCAAATATGAACTTGTGCTGACTACTGGGTGGCCACGCTACTGGATCCCTGTTACAAGGAAAACGTACCGTCCTTAATTTTTTATTTTTTTTTACCTGTCTACTAGGTATATCAGTGGTACATCACACCCATAAATTAATGAATTTCACCAGAAAAGGTAACTGACAATATTTTATTTTATTTTTTATTAGTCTACTAGGTATATCAGTGGTACATCACACCGAAAAATTCGTAAATTTTACCAGAAAATTTAACTGACATTTTATTTTATTTTTACCGGTCTACTAGGTATATCAGTAGAACACAAATTTTTGGGTGTGATGTACCACTGATATACCTAGTAGACGGGTAAAAAAATAAAAAATAAATTGTCAGTTACTTTTTCTGGTGAAATTCACAAATTTTTAGGTGTGATGTACCACTGATACCGAATAGACAGGTAAAAAAATAAAACAAATTTGTCTGTTACATTTTTGGGTGAAATTCACAAACTTTTGGGTGTAATATACCCCTCCTCTACCTATTTGACAGCTTAATAAATTTCAATAATTTTTCTTTAACATTTTTGGGTGACAATAAACAATATTTTTCTGTCATAGACCCCTGCTCTACCAAGTAGACAGGTTAATAAATTTCACAAATTTTTCTGTTACATTCTTGGGTTGACATTATACAATTTTAGATGTGAATAAACCCCTGCTCTGCATAGGTGACAGGGAATAAAATTTCTGAAATTCTTTAATTGATGCGCGCTCCTTTGATTCAATGCTTAAACTTTAACAAGTTGTACTGCGCTTCAATAATTTGTCCCACAATTCAGCTTTACTCTTTTGGCCAACATTTGCGCTTCAATACTTTGTCCCACATTTCCGCTTTACTCTTTTGGCCCACATTTGAGCTTTGGTGATTTGTACCACATTTGCGCTTTAACAGCTTTTCCCACATTTCCACTTTACTCTTTTGGCCCAAATTTGGGCTTCTGTAATTTGTCCCACATTTGCGCCTCAATAACTTTTCCCTTAATTCCTCTTTACTCTTTTGGCGCACATTTGGGCTTCTGTAATTTGTCCCAATTTTTCGCCTCAATAACTTTTTCCATAATTCCGATTTACTCTTCTGGCCCACATTTGGGCTTCTGTAATTTGTCCCACATTTGCGATTTAACAGCTTTTCTTACTTTTCCGCTCGATCCCAAAAAAAAATAAAAAAATTATCTCCCTTAAATTTGGTCTCTTTTTCTCACGCTCCCTCTCCGGCGTGGAACCCTGATTCGCCGATAACCGTGATCAACATGGTAGGCTCAGAAAAGAACATCGAAAGTTGAAGGAGAAGATATCGAAATGGATGGTAGATGTCACTGAGGCACCTCTACATAGGTGACAGGAACATAAATAAATAAAAATCGTCAATTACATTGTCAGGTGACAATTCTCACATTTTGGCGGATAGAAACCCTTGCTCTTCATAGTTGACAGGGAATAAAATGTAATAAATTCTTCATTAATTAATGAGCGGCACATCCTTTCATTCAATGCTTAAACTTTAAAAAGTTGTGCCACTTTTACGCTTTAATAATTTGTCCCATAATTCCACTCTATAATTTGAAATTTGAAAAAATTAATCCTCCCTTGGATGTGGTCTCTCTTTCTCATGCTCCCTCTCCGGCGTGAAAACCTGATTCCCCGCCACCCGTGATCACCATGGTAGGCGCAGAAAAGAACATCGAAAGTTGATAGAGCAGATATTAAATTGGATCGTGAACATCACGGGGACGTGCAAATGGCGGGGCAGTAAGTGTGCACACGCCTACACAAACTGACAGGGATCAGCCCCTGCAACTTCTGGGTCTCCAAATTGGGCACATGGCCTGAGCTTGCCCTTTACCCCTTGGAGGTGCTGGCCTGCCCTGCAGCCAGTGTATTGTCTGAACGTGTGTTTAGCACGACTGCAGGGGGTTATCACAGGTTATATTTCCCAATGTTTTGGGTGTACCCTAATTTAAAAAAATAAATTTAAAACCAAAAAGCAGTGTAGGCTACCTCCTCCTTCTCCACCGCCGCTTCCACCTACACCGCCACATTAATCGCCTCCTCAACCTCTTACTCCATATGGACCTGGTCCTCCTAGATCAAGATTATTATTTTTATTCGTACGTATTTTGTTATTTAAAGTCATTTCCCTATCCACATTTGTTTGCAGAGCGCTTGCCATGCTCTTAACCACATTTTGATGCCATGTGCAGCCCTCTAGCTCTTTCCATGACATTTTTACAGCCATTTTAGTGCTCCAAAGTTCAGGTCCCCATTGACAATGGGGTTTGGGTTTTGGGTCAAGTTCGGGTCCCGAATTTTGTCCGAACCCGAACATCCAGGTGTCCGCTCAACTCTACTCTTATAGAGACTCTTGTTCAATCTTCCCACGCTAGAGGAGTGACACATACAGTGGCGGATTATAATCGGGGCGTTTGGGTCGGCAGCCCCGGGCCCAGGGTGATTGAAGGGCCCATCGCCAATTTGCCATCCCAAACGCCCCATTTGTGACTAAAATATATCTGCAGCAGCGACGCACAGCCAGTGTTTCAGTTACACGCGCCGCTGCGTTGCCTGCTGCAGTGCAGACAGTAACAGCCGGCCGGCTTGCTTGGTCCCACTTCCATCAGCCCCGCGGTAGAAGGCTGTAAAAATGAAGCAGGGCGGATTCAGCGGAAGACAGAGTTCTGAGGAGAGGAGGGGGGCACGTGACCCAGTCAGTCACTCACTGTAGCTCCCCCTCCTCCGTCACAGAAGGCGCGCTGCAGTGCATTATTCCCGCCACCGATGTGCCCGCCCCCAGTCTTCTCAGTGCCACCACTATTATTGCCAGCGCCAGGAGTCAGGACAGCCTGGCTGGGTCTGTGAGAGAAAGCAGCAAGGAGGACCTGCTTCATCTGAGTTAACTTCCAGCATTCTAGTGAGCAGGCGCAACAGCAGCCAAAGCTAGTAAATTTTAATGAATGGTGATGGCCTGGGCAGCAGGGCAGTGGGACTGTGGGCTGTGTCTGTGAGTGAGAGGCAGAGCAGCAGTGGCAAAGAGAGACTGAGGCCAGCTCAGCAGCAGTCATTTTAGTCAGATTGCAGGCTACAGCCACTCTGCAGCTTTGGCTCTAATCTGACTGAAATGGCTGCTGCTGTCTGGCCTCTGCTCTGCCTCTTTTTTCACAGGTGCCACTGCCCATCACAAAGTGTGTTTGACTATAAAAATTGTGGATTATTACACCAAGTGTTTGA
The DNA here is from genome assembly GCF_905171765.1 of Bufo bufo. Lineage (NCBI taxonomy): Eukaryota > Metazoa > Chordata > Amphibia > Anura > Bufonidae > Bufo > Bufo bufo. The sequence goes on along the minus strand of NC_053390.1, from coordinate 746,570,369 downwards.
TATTAAAATGGTGGATTACAATTGATCCTTCTCTTTACAGGTGCCTAGCCCAGCACACCAAGTGTTTGATATTAAAATGGTGGATTACAATAGATCCTTCTCTTTACAGGTGCCTAGCCCAGCACACCAAGTTTTTGACCACCAAAATGATGGATTATTAATCCCTGTATGATATAGGGATTAATAATCCACCATTTTGATGTTCAAACACTTGGTGTGCTGGGCTGGGGACTAGGGATGAGCAAACTTCTGTTTTCAAGTTCAGCGTATAAGGTTCTGGTTATCTAAGAATTCCGTTATGCATATTCCGCAACCACGGACCCTAAGTTATGGTTCCTGTTTGCAGAATCCATAACGGAATTCTTAGATAACCTATAGTTTATATACCGAACTTGAAAACAGAAGTAACATTTTGAAGGTAAGAAACTGTGTCTATGCAAACAGTTTGGTAGGCAGGTCGCTGTTGAAAGATTCCCTTTAAGGATTTCAACATGCTGCTAGAATAATATGTTATATTTATTCTACAGATCTCATTATCACCTCCGAAATACGTCTCACAGAAGCCTAAAAGACGAGGGCAGGCAGTCAGTCCGACAAGACAAGGGCTAGCAGTCCAACAAGAGAATCACAAGCCATTCATTTCAAAGGTGAGAAGTTAAATCTATTTATATATGGAGCATATGTAAATCAGAAAACCAAATCTAGAGCCTTTTTTAAAATCATCCTACTTTTTTTAAAATCATTTGAAAAAAAGTAGTGGTACAGTAGTAGTTCACCCATAACCTACACGTATGTTATGGGCGATCTACTACTGTACTGCTAATTTTATTCAGATGATGGAATAAAAGTTTGATTTTAACCAAGGCTTGCCGCAACTGGTTTTCTGTCCATCGGTCTGCGGTAGCCGGAAACTTGTTTTGAGCCATGGGGAAAGCACATTGCATTAGAAGGAGCTGTGGTGAGCGTCCTTTTGTTATTGTTTGGCATATATGTCCATCAATCAATGGTATCAACCCCAACATTAGAAGCTGCTTCCTCATATTGTGTTGGTCCCCCGAAGCTAACCCAATGAGACATAGACTCCTGTGGTATCTGGTAACAATATATTACCTACAGTTCCCTGTAATAATTAATTTTTTTATTTTTATTTTTCAAAATGGTCTAATAAAATAAAATAAAAAGTTATGATTTTTATGTTCAATTGTTTTAACCTTGCATATAAGCATCCAGTGCTGTCAGATATCAGCAACAACCGAACAGGACTGGATCCTCCATATGGGAAGGTAAGCTATTTCCCCCTATTATTGCACTTTAGACACTGCACTGCACTATTCTCACATTTGTTATAGGCTTCTTGCACACGACCATATGCCCTCTGAGACATACGGTCCGTGAGCGAGCCATATGTCACAGAGCGGCATTGATCGTGCGCACGGGAACACACAGCATCATACAGTAGATTACAATGATGCTGTGCACGTTGGGCCACCCTCGGGACTATTGTCCTGCACTCATAAGATCATATGAGTGTGGGACAATAGTCCCGCGGGCGGCCCGACGTGCACATCGTCATTGTAATCTATGATGCTGTGTGTTCCCGTGCGCACTATCAATGCCGCTCTGGAACATATGGACCGCATGTCTCGGAGGGCATACGGTCGTGTGCAAGAGGCCATACTCTGAGTGATACCATACATACCAAATTTCTACCATCATATTTTTATAAATAAATAAGATCGGCACTCTTACTTACTTTACTTTAATTGATATTTTAATAGATGCATTCAACACAGAAATCAGGAGCTCAAAAAAGGAAAGAACAACAGTTAAGAGAGCAACATCAAAAAGAACAGCTTGCTAAAATGCCAAAGATAGCTTCATTCTTCACAAAGAAAACTCAGCCTGGAACAGACCATGAGCCTAGCACCAGTGTAACACTTATTTTAGCATGTGACCCAAATAATATATCCATTGAATTAGAGTCATCTGATTCTGTATTAGACATTCATACAGAAGATCCTGTGGAACATCCTCAAGATTTGGATGCGCATGATGAAATGGTGCAATTTCCTAGTGATCTAGGAATGTGGGGAGAACATATCTCCAAAGAATTTTTGGAGTACTTTGTTTTCAAGGGAAGTAAGGTTTGCCAATTTGTAGATGCTGACTTTAAAAAAACAGGTGTATTTTCCAGTTATGGATATTATCGTTACTGTAAAAAAATCATTCTTCATTCATGTTAACCCAAAAACCAACGAAATCTCAGAGAGAAGTTGGTTATGTTATTCTCCATGTAATGGAAAGTTATATTGCTTTGCTTGCAAACTGATAGCCAGTACACGTGGCCCTTTCACTGTTGGCTTTAATGACTGGAAACATGCAGCGTGTCGTATCATCAGGCATGAAAGTAGTGATAATCACAAAAAATCAGTGTTAGCACTAGTAGCAAGAGGTCAAAGCTGTGGGAGAGTTGACAGTCAAATAATTTCACAGTAAGAAGCTGAAACGCTGTACTGGCGCAAGGTACTTAAGAGATGTATAATTGTCATCCAGCACTTTGCTGAAAGAGGCCTTCCGCTGAGAGGCAAAAATGAAATTATTGGCTCCCCCCCATAACGGAAATTATTTAGGGATCTTAGAAGTTATGGGACATGTTAAAGCATTTCTTGAAGAGCACATCAAGCATTATGCTAACAAAGGAAAAGGCCACACATCTTATCTTTCCTCCACTGTCTGTGAAGAACTTATACTAATTTTGGGGTCCAAAGTTATGTGTAAAATTATGGATGAGTTGAAGAAAGCTAAGTTTTATTCCATATCTGTAGATTCTACACCTGACATCACACACTCTGACCATTTAACCTTTATTGTACGATATGTGTTACCAACAGGCCCTGTTGAAAGGTTTTTAACATTTTTACCAGTATTTGGTCCCTCTGGCAAAAAAATAGCTCAGCTAATTTTGGATTTCCTACATAAGCATAGAATTGATATCAAAGATTGTCGGGGTCAATCTTATGATAACGCTGCCAACATGAGTGGCAAGGACAATGGTGTCCAAACTATAATAAGAGAGCGATGCTGTTATGCATCATTCATTCCATGTGCTGCACACTCTCTTAATCTAGTGGGTAAAAACAGTGCAGAATGCAACCTAGTTGTCTACTCATTTTTTAACAATCTTGAATAACTTTATGTTTTTTTTTCTTCATCATCATCTCCAAGATGGAGACAGCTTGTTGAAAAACAGAAAGCTTTAGGTCTACCAGTTGTTAAGCATCTTTCTGGTACCAGATGGTCTGCACGATATGATGCTGTATCAGCACTTTATAAGGGTTATGAGTCTATATGTGGTCTGTTACAGTGCATGTCCTCTGACACTGACAATTCTTCATGTAAAAATGAAGCCTGCTCTTTGCTGGACAAGTTTTTTGAACTTGATTCTACTATTCTTTTAGTTTTTTGGAACACCATTTTAGAAAGGTTTCACAATACAAACCTTTCGCTGCAAGAAGCTGGCTTGAATTTAAACACTGTAGTTGCTTTACTGTAATCTCTTTCAAGTTTTGTACAGAGCCAAAGAGAAAATTTTTACCATTTTAAACAGAGAGCAATTGCATTATATGGCCACAGCGATTATAACGCTGCTCTAAAGCGGTTTCGGCCACGTAATTCACGCTATGATGAAGGACAAGGAGAAAGCACTGTACTGACACCCAGGGAGAAATTCAAATTTGATGTTTTTACCATTGTCATTGATCACTTATATAGTGGTTTACAGCAAAGACTGGAGGCTTATAATGATCTCTGCTCCAAGTTTGGATTTTTATCCAACCTGTTTACACTTGCCACTTCTAAAATTCGGGAAGCCGCTGCAAACCTGGTTTAGTCATATCCAGATGACCTAATGCCAAATGTGACTGAAACGGAATTGATTCAATTTTCAAGTTTTCTCTCTACTTCAAAGTCACAAACAATGACATCCTGCGGTGAAAAAATACCAGAACTACATATGTTCTTATTTCTTCATCAAAATGGCCTCACGCAAACTTTTTTCAACACTGAGATAATTCTGAGAATATTTTTATGTATGATGGTTTCAAACTGCACAGGTGAGAGATCCTTCTCAAAATTAAAACTGATTAAAAATGAGCTAAGGAGTCAAATGGGACAAGAAAGACTCAATAATCTCTCTTTAATGAGCATTGAACATGAGATATTAAGAAGTTTAGACCTATCAGAAATCATCAATGATTTCAGCTACCGAAAGTCTCGAAGGAAAATTCTTTAAGAAGTTTAAGATGTTAACTTCCTTTTACAGAGACCGATCATTAGGCCTAGTTCATATTTCAGTCTTTTTGTCTGTGATTTCCATTGGTAACTATGAGCCAAAACAGGCGTGAGTCACAAAATTGGTGCAAATATTAAAATTGTACCTTATCTTTGTGTAGGCCTCACTTATGGTTTTGCCTCACATTCACTGATGGAAATCAATGACCAAATGAAAGAACTGTGAACTAGGCCTAAGGCAAATTATCACAGAAGTGTGAACTAGACCTAAGGCAAATTATCACAGAAGTGTGAACTAGGCCTAAGGCAAATTACCAGGGAAAAGTTGTTGTAGAAAAAATGATTCCCGATAATTGCCTTTTAAAAATCTGCCAGCAATAATCTGATAAACAATATTGTTCATTTGTTAATGGTGTTTTCAAAAAATTTAATATTTTGTCCCAAAGTCACGATCGAATGATCACTCGTCCCCATACAGCACAGGTGATTGCTTTATGTTAGGCGACCTTTCCCCACTCCTGACATGCCCGTTTCAATAGCTCCATGCATTCCCCATGTAATAACAATTGGAGAACATTTATTCTTATGGCTCTATGTTGTGCCATTCCTCTATTATTTCTACTAGAAGTTATGAATGAATTGCTAGCAGTCTGCAGTAAGGGGACAGAGGGGAGGTAACCAGTTGGGGGGGGGGGGGGTGTACCTGCACAGAATGACTCTATCCAATCAGTGCTGCCATTTTCAGAATGTGCAGGTACACCCCCCCCCCCCCACTGGTTACCACCCCTCTGTACCCTTACTGCAGATTGCTAGCAATTCATTCATAACTTCTAGTAGGAATAATAGAGGAATGACACAACATACAGACATAAGAATAGATGCTTCACAATTGTTATTACATGGGGAATGCATGGAGCTATTAAAACGGGCATGTCAGGAGCGGTGAAAGGTCCTCTTGAATGCACCTTCATCTCTGCTGATCAAGTAGTTATTGGGAACTTTTGGTTTGTCTGACTGCCTAAAACATTCTTCCCTATAAAAGGAACTTTAGTGTAAACAAATGCAAGGCTTTGGTCTATTGAGAAATGTTTGCATGTGGACATACATTGCAATTTTCAGAGCTGCTAATGACTGAAGTGAACAACCGTATATTTCAGTTTTAATAACCAGTTAAAGAAGCACTGCGTACTATTTTTTGGCCTATATAGTGCAGAATAATCCATTATAAAGAAAAAAAAAAAAAATGCCACCAGGTAGTAAAGTTCAAATCTGCTGTATGAAGGATTGACATAAAATATCAACAGATATTGAATAAAACTTGGCTTTATTCAACTCGTCCTCAACTGTAAACTTTTATAGAGCAAAAGGAGCTTTATACGTTTTTTGGTTAAAGATTCATCCAAACTTGTAACTTATACATGTATAACCCTCTGCATTTTCTATACTAAAGCGGTTGTTTCGCTTCAGCTAATGGCATTTATCTCGTAGACGATGTTAACATGAGCCACTTACAAATGTATTGTGTCCATATTGCCTCCTTTTCTGGCTTGATTCATTTTTCCATCACATTATACACTGCTAGTTTCCAAAGGTACGACCACCCTGCAATCCAGCAGCGCTGGTCGTGCTTGCACACTATAGGATAAAGTTCCAGACTCACTGGTGGCCGAGACCACATGAGTGCACAATCTTTCCTATAGTGTGCTAGCATTACCACCACTTATGGATTGCAGGGTGGTCATAATAAGCATGAAAATGAGCAGTGTTATAATGTGATGGAAAAATGCATCCAGCAAAGGAGGAAATATGGACAATCGCAATACATTAGTAAGTGCCTTGTGTTAACTTTCTCTACATGATAAATGCCACTTACTGAAGTGAGACAAAGCCTTATACTGGGGTCTCATTATACACAAGGCACATTTACTTGCGCCAACCTTGCAGGCAGTTACTGGGTGGAGAGTGCACATATGATTTTGAAATATTTTTTGTAATATTTTCGGATTCTAGATTGTTCATTTCCTGAACATGATTATGGGGGATGTTATAAATGTATGTGGTCTGTAAGAGTGTATGTCCTCTGACACTTACTATTGTATACAGTATGGCACTATTGTACATTTTCCAAACTGGTTGTACAGAAAACTAACTTAGTTGTCCCGAGCAACCAATCAGATCCCACCTTTCATTTTTCAGATCTCATTTGGGAAATGAAAGGTAGAATCTGATTGTTTGCTATAAGTAACCAAGTCACTTTTCCTTTTAATTTAGTTTGGATAAATCTTCCCCTGTAATAATTTTTTTTTTTATCCATTTAATATATTATTTGAAGGACCATTTACCATTGTTATAAAAACTTCAATAAAGGTTCGAAGTTTGCAAAGAATTTCATGTTGTGTAGTTATCTTTAAATATTTACTATAAATATGGGTCAGAACACAGAATGGGGGGGGGCGGGGTCACTGATAAATAGAAAAAAGCAGACGTAAGCAGTATACAAATTAATACTGTATACTTACAGCACTCATCTCGTTGACTTTCATTGAGGTCATCCCAATTTGGCACTATCGCCTCACAGATCTCGAGCCAGAGGAGCCGGGTCGCATGATGGTCTGCGTGGCGACGGCCGGTGTGGTCCCACAATGGTGGTCGGTCCTCCACCATCTGGATAAGAAAACCGCCAACGCCCTCCTCCTCCGTTCAGGTGGAGCCTCTGGAACCCTAAAAATAGAAAAAATATAAATAAAATTGAACGTCATGTTTGACAGATTTCCAATTAAAAACACTCTTTGTTAAAATACTCACACGACCACGACCGCCGCGTGCTCCCTGACTTCCTCTGGCTGTGGCTCGACGACCTCTATTGGAGTCAACGGGACGAGCTGACTGTAATAGAAGTAAAAATAATAAAAATTGACAAACATACAAATCATAATTGTGAGATAAAAAATAAAATAAAAAAAATTAAAAATACTGCTTGCTGTCCTCCACCACCAACTTCCTCCTCTCTTTGCGGTCTCTTGGCCAGGAAGCCTCTCCTCCACAGATGATGACTGTGAAATAAAAAAATGCAATTTTTACAATCCGGTCATAATATTATACTGGGGAATGCTTCAAAAATTGGCATACCGTATCGTGTCGACGACGTCGTCTTGGAGGAGAGCTCAGTTGAAGATGATGTGCCTGTGGTAAACAAAAAAAAAATATTAGATTTGAACTATTATTTAATACAACAAACCCACACAAATAATACTTACTGGACATTATTTTGGAAATTTTTCAAAATAAATTGCTGGTCTGGCTGGCCTGTTTTGAGGCAAATCCAGAAAAGTCCTGTGCTCTAGCAGGCTTGCGGGCAGGGCAATTCTTTTGTTTTGTCCCAGAAACAAAGGAGAGTTATTCATGTTGTAGGACTACTACCCCTAGCATCCACTATGTACTTGCACCACCTGCAGTCCCTATGCAAAAGTACATAGGAACTGCATGTGGTGAAAGTACATAGTGGATGCTAGGAGTGGTAGTCATCAGGACTACCACCCCTAGCATCCACTATGTACTTGCACCTCCTGCAGTCCCTATGCAAAAGTACATAGGGACTGCATGTGGTGCAAGTACATAATGGATGCTAGGAGTGGTAGTAATCAGGACTACCACCCCTAGCATCCACTATGTACTTGCACCACATGCAGCCCCTATGTACTTTTGCATAGGGACTGCAGGAGGTGCAAGTACATAGTGGATGCTAGGGGTGGTAGTCCTGATGACTACCACTCCTAGCATCCACTATGTACTTTCACCACATGCAGTTCCTATGTACTTTTGCATAGGGACTGCAGGTGGTGCAAGTACATAGTGGATGCTAGGGGTGGTAGTCCAGATGACTACCACCCCTAGCATCCGCTATGTACTTGCACCACCTGCAATCCCTATGCAAAAGTACATAGGGCCCCACAGGTGGTACAAGTACATAGTGGATGCTAGGAGTAGTATTCCACAAGACTACTACTCCTAGCATGACCTATGTACTATAGCTCCTATGTATAAATACATAGGAGCTGCTTATATTTCTTTATGGCTGATAAACATACAAAAAAACACACATTATACTCACCTCTAATGGCGTCCACCCTTCTCCCTCGCAGGCAGGAACGAAGAGACTACAGGACTACTCCTCCTATTTGATTGCGCAGGTGCAGAAAGAAAAGCCGGATCCATCGATCAGGCAAACAACGGAAATCTTTTCGACGGATCCGGCTCTAATACATTCCTATGGAGAAAAACGCCGGATCCGTCATTCCGGCAAGTCTTCAATTTTTTTCACCGGAGAAAAAAACGTAGCATGCTACGGTTTTCTTTTTTGCCTGATCAGTCAAAATGACTGAACTGAAGACATCCTGATGCATCCTGAACTGATTACTCTCCATTCAGAATGCATGGGGATATGCCGGATCAGTTATTTTCCGGCATTGAGCCCTTTTGACGGAACTCTATGCCGGAAAAGAAAAACGCTAGTGTGAAAGTACCCTTATAGATATTTAGGATATCGCAGGAGGTGATGATAGGGATAAATGACTGTGGTGGATACATATACTCCTTTTCTGGTTTATAAGAAGCACACATATGAGATTTGTTCATTCAGACCCTGCGGTTGTACCGTCCGCAGTCTGAATATCCATTGTGCCTCCTTCTGCAATAATTTTTTGTCAAAATCCCCTCCTCACCCCCTGGTTATTGCAGAAGTTCACATGCGATTGGCTGACCCAGGGGCTCGATCCATCCTAGGGGAGGGGTCTGCTCCTCATATCCTGAGCGCTTCAGCGGCCGCGTACAGCCATTCTAGTGCAGCTGCCGCCGACCTCAGAACACGAGGCGGTTGGCGTGTTTGTATGTATGTCTTTAGCCCAGATCTTAAATGCTCCTGAAGATCCCTAATGAGGGTAAAACGCATAGAGCAGGATTGGGGGTGATTTATGCTAGACAGCTTATGGGATGTTGATTCGTGCTCACATCAGCAATACTGGATGCACCCCGTCACTGCAATGTGGGTGCATGCTAGGATGTGAGCAGATGTTTATCAACTCCCTGTAGGACACAGGGCAGAGTGTATGTTTTCTGGTATACCAAACAGTAGCCAGACGTGCCGCCCACTTGTCAGCATATCAAGCCGCTTGCACCAATGAGTATTACTATGACCATATCCAGTCAGTGGTGTTGTACCTTTTAGCTGCATTGGCTTACTATAGGCTTATTAATCACCACTTATCAATATGCAGGGAATGGTCATAGCTCTCTGTGGTGCTTATGGTTGACTCCTTTTCCACACCTGAGCGGCCAGACACACTGAATTATAGCGACACAGCTCATCAGTATATCAGATTTCATTCTGAGCCAGTCTATTGTTTGTGGATAGTCGTCCACTCATTATTAGTATAGCGATTTAGGTAGAGTTTATGTCGTCCCTCCAATTAGTTTAATAACATAATTAATAGAGGTGATTTCATCATTTTCTTTACAACATTCCTCCTTCCAGTGACTTTATTTAGAGAGTGGAACGTAAGCTATCAATTCTTCAGTGAAGTTCGAGCTAAGTGTTTGATATAAAATACACCGTAAACGTAACATCTGCTGCTGTTGTCATCATGATCCTTTGTAGCTATGTGAAGGCCTCATACTACACCATTACCTTTACCTGATGCTGTTGTCCATATCAAGCTGATTTCTTATGTGTAGGCCTCAAAATACTCCCTTACCTTTACCTGCTGCTGCTGTCCTCATCAAGCTTATTTATGTGTAGGCCTTATACTACACTGTTAACATATACCTACTACTGCTGTCTGTCCAGACCCTGCTGAGTTTGCCCCTGGACTAAAGGGTCCTTACTGCTAAGTTCTCTGTTAAAATCACACCAAAACATAAGATTATAAAAAAACTAAAGGAAACGTTATAACTGAAAAAAACTATTTAGTTAAAAAAATAATGAAATTTGCTCTATGGCAATTTTTGAAGGTCTTCCTGCAGATCCATTAACTCTTCCAGGTCCTTCTTATGCATGCTTTCAAATTGATGCAGCTTTGCCGTGGCTTTCTGCATCTTTGATGTGGCTTTCTGCATCTGGTCCTGTATTGCCCTTTCAGGTGATCCTCCTTCATGTTTTTTTTTTATTATTACTGTTGGGAAAAAAATAAAATAAAATGTGTTACAATTAGGAATTTGAGTCAATTATTGCATTTTGTGGAGTATTTGGATTAGCGCTCTTCTCCAACATTGCGCACATCAGGTGGGGTAGTGGCGAGCACATTCTGGGAGAGGCCCGTCTGCTCATCCTCCTCCTCCTCTGTGGATACCTCCACCACGTCCAAATCAGACCGGGGAACCCCTGTTATCACACAACGTTCAAAATTAGACAAACAGCTCTGAAATCATTACAAATGCTAATTAAAGGGGTTGTCCGGGTTCAGAGCTGAACCCGGACATACCCTTATTTTCACCCAGGCAGCCCCCCTGAAGCTAGCATCGGGGCATCTCATGCTCCGATGCGCTCCCTTGCCCTGCGCTAGATCCCTCAGGGCAAGGGCTCTTTTGTTTATCATAACACACTGCCGGGTGGAAGCTAAAGACCGACCATCAATGCCGGAGACGTCACCGGGCTTCGTGGCAGCCCCATGGAGAGCCCTGGTACGTCACCGGAACTCTTAAAAATGCCTTTTCCCTGCGTGATTTAGTGCAGGGCAAAGGAGAGCATCGGAGCATGAACTGATCTGCTGCTCATGTCAGGGGGGCTGCCGGGGTGAAAATGGGGATATGTCCGGGTTTAGCTCTGAACCCGGACAACCCCTTTAAAGCTAGTTTCACACTAGCGGCATGGACCTCCAGAACAGCCTGAACAGCCTGTCGGATCCGTCCTGCTGCTAGTGTATGTGTGGACCAGGACTACCGATCCAGCCCCATTGACTATCATGGGAGCGGGACAGAGTTCCGGGGTCGGAACGACAAACCATGCCCAGATGTGGCCAGAATAAAAGTACGACATGTCGGCATGCTTTGTAGAGTGCCGGCCCCGGAACTCCACCCCCTCCCATGATAGTCAATAGGGCCGAAGCTGAAGAACAGGGCTAAAGGTACACTAGCGTCAGGACGGATCCGCCAGGCTCTTCACCCACCGGAACAGCCTGGCAGAGGTCCATTCCGCTAGTGAGAAACTAGCCTAAGTGGGGGATGTATGTAATGTAATAATAGACGGGGCATTTTACTGTAATACAGAATGATGATTGCTGTTTATCTATATATATACACACACACACACACAGGTATATTTATTATTCTGTGTGTTTGCAAAGTACAAAATCAGCCGGTTACATCATACATCTCTATTTATCCACACAGCGCGGTAGTGATGTATGAGGTGAATGGATGATTTGCTACTGTACGTGTCACACCAGGTAATAACTAAGTAATAATTTGTAACAGGTGTACATATACAGTACAGATTGTTGGCGATAGAAAAAAAAATTGTACCTGGGCATACTGTCTTCCTGAGCTCTGTGATCCAGTCAGGGTGCCTACTCTTCAGGTCTGACCATTTTTTTTATTATGGCCAGATCAGTGTGGGTGCGGTGACACTTCTTTTCTACAAAATCATTGACCCCATTGGCAATATTCTGCTTCTCCACCTGTTTCCGGCAATTCGCAATTTTTTTAAATACACGTATTAAGAATAAATGTCCTCAACAACACAGCAAAAATTATTTAATTGTCAGAAGGGGAAATATTAGATTTAATGTTACCGTTATAAGATCAGACTGTATTCCTATTGTATGTGTATGGTGTGTGAGCAATTGTATATTGCACCCTGGGAAACGCTAAATGAACCAGCAATTACTGGCGGTCAGAGAAAAAAAAAATCTACAGACCAACAAGACATGAACAGTTATCTATAGACTATGTGTGTGTGTGTGTGTGTGTGGTATATAGTGTGTGGTATATAGTGTGGCAGGAAAACGAATGTGCATTTGCTTGATATTTCATTGCTGTGTTTACATACATACATACATGCTACAGACAAAGCACAATACTTATTTCAACAATCATGAATATCTAATCAAACTTGATAAAAGATGAAGTTATATGCATTGTGCAAATATATTAGCATATTAGTTAAGATTTGCGCACTCGCAAATATTTTATAACACTCTTGATTATTAAACAGATATTGTTCAAACATGCATAAAAAATGTAATCAAATACAGTGGTGTAATTACAGTTATCAGGAGTTCCTCCTCTTTTTCGCTGAATCTGTTGGCCACCATTTTCCAATCTTCCAACTTTTACAATGTTTGAAAAACAACGTCACGCACGCTAAGCCCCACCTATAATACACAAGAAAATGAGCATAGCGCGAATATCATGATACTGATAGCAAATACGTGAATTTGAGAATATTTAACGAATATATGTTTAATATTCTATCAAATATTCAAAAATTATCGCAAATTCAAATATTACCCCTGCCGCTCATCTCTTCCTCAACTTCGCGAAAATTGTTGGCAACCATTTTTTCTAATTGCATCCAACTTCGGTCTGGTGGAAACAGTTGCTGTAGTAGGTTGCGCCTATTTTGTGCATGTGCGTACGTGAAAAATTATATTGCCGATATTTTGCATTGAAAAAAATAATGAATGGAGATCGCAAATTTGAATAATACATATGGTATGTCACTGTCCATGTTGTGGGACTATTTGTGCACTTTTAGTAATTATTTCTTGGCTGCAAATATGAGCTGAAGGTTTTTCAGGTTTGCCTGCCATTAAAATTAATGGGACCCACCACGAACTTGCGGTTCGCGAACATTTGATCGCGTTCGTGCAATCGCGTTTGCGAACCGTCCCGGCAGATGTTCGTCCATCACCATTTACCAACTACCACCGTAAATCTATCCTGAACTATTCAACTGTGGTTAAACCTTTAACAGACATGATTAGGAAGGATGCTGATCTCTCTGTTTGGTCTGATGCGGCATTACAAGCCCTTTCTGCTGTGAAGGAGTGTTTCACTTCTGCCCCTATTCTGGTGCAACCGGATGTGTCAAAGCCATTCATTGTGGAATTTGAGGCATCCGAGGTAGGGGTAGGAGCGGTCTTGTCGCAGGGTCCCACACCCAGTAAACGGTGCCCATGTGCATTTTTCTCTAAGAAACTCTCGACTGCTGAAAGAAATTATGACGTGGGTAATAGTGAATTGCTGGCCATAAGTTGGCTTTTGAAGAATGGTGTCATTGGTTGGAAGGAGCAATCCATTCTATTACTGTGCATACTGATCACAAAAATCTGGCTTACTTGGAGTCGGCTAAACGACTGAACCCAAGACAGGCCAGATGGTCGTTGTTTTTTACCAGATTTAATTTCATTGTCACCTATGGCCCTGGGGTTAAGAATGTCAAGGCTGATGCTCTGTCGTGTAGCTTTCCTGGGGGAGGTGATTTGGAAGATCCTGGTCCAATATTGTCCAAAGGGGTAGTTATATCCACCCTATGTCCCGACCTGAAGGCAGAGGTGCTGGAGGCTCAGGGAGATGCACCGGATTCTTGTCCTCCGGGTAAGTTGTTTGTTCCATCTGAATTATGAGGTCCACTGTTGATCTCATACTGTATCTCATAGATTCTGGTGACCAGGGTTGCGTAAGTGTGTTGAGGACTATGTGTCAGCCTGTAGTACTTGTGCACGTGCTAAGGTGACACATACTCGGCCTTTAGGATCTCTACTTCAAGATTTGACGAATTCCTCAAGAAAAACTGTGATTCTGGTGGTTATTGACTGATTCAGTAAGACGCTGCACTTTTTAGCATTACCAGGGCTACCTAATGCTAAAACTCTCGCACAAGTGTTTTTTGACAACATCCTTAAGCTACATTGTATTCCCTCTGATGTGGTGTCTGATAGGGGGACTCAGTTTGTTTCCAGATTCTGGAAGGCGTTTTGCACTCGCTTGGGGGTACAATTGTCCTTCTCTTCGGCCTTTCACCCTCAGCTGAACGGACAGACTGAGCGCACTAACCAGAATCTGGAGACATATTTGAGATGTTTTGTCTCTGAGAATCAGGAGTGGTTTTCGTTCTTGGCTTTGGCCGAGTTTGCTGTAAATAACCTTAGACAGGAGTCTACTGATAAGTTGCCGTTCTTTGGGGCATATGGGTTCCAAATGCAAAATTTGGCACTTTTTCTGGGACTGAGACTTCTAGTGTACCTGAAGAGGAAAAATTTTCCTCTTTGTCATCTATCTGGTGGAAAATTCAAAATAATCTGAAAAAGATGAGTGAGAAGTATAAACGTGTGGCTGACAAGAGACGTATGAGTGTTCCGGACCTGAGAGTGGGTGATTCTGTGTGGCTGTCCACAAGAAACATTAAGTTGAAAATACCTTCTTGGAAGTTGGGTCCAAGGTTTATAGGTCCATATAAGATCACTGCCGTTATTAACCCTGTAGCCTTTCGTCTTGAGCTTCCTCAAGCTTTGAAGATTCATAACGTGTTTGATAGGTCGTTGTTGAATAGATATATAGAATCTATCAGGAAGTATTACTTTACTGAGAGAGTAGTGGATGCATGGAATAGCCTTCCTGCAGAAGTGGTAGCTGCAAATAGTCAACGAGTTTAAGCATGCATGGGATAGGCATAAGGCCATCCTTCATATAAGATAGGGCCAAAGGCTATTCATAGTATTCAGTATATTGGGCAGACTAGATGGGCCAAATGGTTCTTATCTGCCGACACAGTCTATGTTTCTATGATTCTATGTTAACCTGTTGTCCTCCTTGCCCCCCGCTCCTGTCATGGTGGACGATAATTTGGAATTTGAAATTGCCAAGATAACTGACTCCTGAGTTCTCCGTAGATCCCTTCAGTATCTTGTGCACTGACCTTAGGACAGTATGTGGGTCCCAGCGACCGACATTAATGCTATTCATCTGGTGAGGGCCTATCACAGAGCTTATCCGGAGAAAGTCAGTACTGGGCATCCGGAGGCCACCCATAGAAGGGGGGGTACTGTCACGGTCACTCCCAGGCTAGGTGTTAGAAGGTCGGAGAGGCTGTCTGCACGTGATGACAGCCTCTTTTAATTTCACTATGTTGTTGATGGTAATGACCACACGTTTAGTCAGGTGCAGCATAGTGGTCATTACTATTTAAGTCTGGCTACTCTCTTCACTCCTTGCGGTGTATAGCTTCACTCGCAAGTGGAAGAGCTGGTGTGTGTTGTCTCCTCTGGTGCTGCTGTTCTTTCTTCTACTTCAGAAGTTAAGTGTCTCATTCCTTTGTATTGGTTTTGTGTTGTTTCCCCTGCCTTCTGGTATCTGGTCTGAGTCAAGACCCCTGTTCCTTCTGCTTAAGGAATGGGTCGTCTTTGGGCCCTATCACTACCTCAGGACATTACAAGGTAAGTCAGGCTTTAGGTTCCAGTGAATAAACAGTTCTACCACTGAGGTCCGTTCATTCGGTTAGCAGTCAGGGCTAGGGTTAGGATTCATTAGGTGGTGACCTTTTCCTCTCCCTAACTTCTAGGCCAGACACCCCCCCTCTTGTGTTTGTTGTGGTGTTCCCTCCCACACCTTGTCGTGACACATTATACAGGAGATGTAGAGCAGGTAATCTCGCTGTCACCAGCGGCTAATAAAAAATTACAGGGAATATCACTAATATTTTTATGATGTGCAAACGTTATACAGGAGATGTGGCCCAGGTAATGTCCCTGCCACAAGCAGCAAAAAAATTTGACTTAATGTCACTGATATTTAGGATGCGCAAACGTTATACAGGAGTAGTGATGAGTGGCAGGGGCAATATTCGAATTTGCAATATTTTGCGAATATTTGGGCGAATATTCGCCATATATTCGAGAATTCGCGAATTCATGATCTCCAGGCATTATTTACTTGATTGCAAAAATTTGCAAAAAAATTCACCTAAAATATTCGCATGAACTGGTATTTAAAAAAAAATCGAATATTCGCGATTACGAATATATTTTGTGATATTCTAAATATTCGCGAATTCTCGAAGTGCCGATATTCGCGATTAAAATTCGCAATTCGAATATTCGTGATCAACACTATACAGGAGATGTAGCGCAGGTAATGTTGCTGTCACCAGCGGCTAATAAAAAATTACAGGGAATATCACTGATAATTATGAAGCGTTATACAAGAGATGTAGTCCAGGTACGTAATGTCGCTGCCATCCGCAGCAAAAAAATTAGACTGAATGTCACTGATATTTAGGATGCGCAAACGTTATATAGCAGATGTAGCGCAGGTAATGTAACTGTCTGCAGCGGACACCGTCTACATAAAAAGTACACTGGATGTCACACATATTTTTAGTATGCGCACACGTTACACAGGAGATATAGCGCAGATAATGTCGCTGTCCGCAGCGTCTACGGAAAAAGTACACTTGATGTCACAGATATTTTTAGTATGCGCACACATTAAACAGGAGATGTAGCGCAGATAATGTCGCTGTCCGCAGCGTCTACGGAAAAAGTACACTGGATGTCACAGATATTTTTAGGATGTGTACACGTTATACAGGAGATGTAGGGAAGGTCATTTCACTGTCCGCACCGTCTATGGAGAAAATACACTGGATGTCACAGATATTTTTAGGATGTGCAAACGTTATACAAGAGATGTAGCGCAGGTAATGTAACTGTCCGCAGCGGACACTGTCTACGGAAAAAGAACACCTGATGTCAGATATTTTTAGGCTGTGCACACATTACACAGGAGATGTATCGCAGATAATGTCGCTGTCTGCAGCGGCCAAACAATTGCAAGCTATTTAGCGCAGGTTGCGCTAAAAATATATATTGCTGCCAGATACAACAATAGTCCTTAAGAGGACTTTTGGGTCTCTAACAACAACCCTGCCTAACCAAAAAATTCTATTCAATTCTCTACACTATCTGTCCCTTCTACAGCATAGCTCTCCCTGACTAAGACTAAGACTGGCAGAACCACGTGTCATAGGGTGCTTTATAGCACCCGATGACGTGTTCCGGCCAGCAAATCACTGTTATGCCAGTAACCAACATGGCTACGGCATTACAGTGAGTGGCAGTACCTATCTGCACGTTTATTGGCTGCGTAGCAGCCAACAAACGCGCGGGAAGGGGACTCAAGTGTAGACGCTACTCGGAAGCTGAGTGAAGAAGGGGCTTCGTCATCAGGAGAAGAGGGTGACAGCTTGCCCGTCAGGCAGCTGCTGAGCCAGAAAGTCGCTAGTGTGGCCAGGAATCAGCAGGGTGGCAACAGTGGGAGGTCGGGAGCCAAACGGGCATGGGGTAGGCCACCCTCTTTGCAGAAGCCTACCTGCCCAGAAAGGAGTGGTGCACGGTTTCATGGAAGCAGTGGTGGTACCAGTCCACCAGTGAGTAGTGTTAGGGGGAAAATCAGGTACTCGGCGGTGTGGCAGTTTTTTGTGAAGCCGCCGGAGGAGGTCAACATGGCCATATGTAGGTTGAAGCGTGACTAGAGTTCCAATGTTGGCACCACGGCCCTGCGTCAACATATGCAGCATCATCATAAAGTGGCCTGGGAGAACTGTGGCTCCGATGTGGTGGTCCAGCCTGCCGCAGCTACTGCTGCATCCATTGGCATGCACCCGGTTTTAGCCAGTCAAGGCTCCACCGCTTCAGCCGACAGGGAGCTGTCTGTCATTCCGATCTTCTGCTGGTCCAGATGCTCCTGCTCTTACTCCTCATCAGTAATTCCATCAGCAATCGATCACTGAAGCGATTGACAAGAAACGACAGCATGCGTGCATGCATCCAACGGCACAGAAGCTGAACGTGCTCCTGTCCAAGTTGCTGGTGCTTCAGTCCCTCCCTTTTACACCCACCAAGAGTGAGTACAAACTGAACTACTACAGAGACATCCTATGTAGTCAGTTGGCCGCTGTCTATCTGCGCCATTGTCCATTCTCTCGCAGGTCTGACCGAAGGGGCCCTCTGCCCTCACGTTCCACTGCCATGGCTGCTGGGGAAGGGTGGGGTGGCAGAAGCAGCTCCATCAGGAGCAGCCTGAGTCTATAGTTGCTGATGAGTAGCTTTCTTCACCTGCATAGTGAAGAAACTACTCTGCAGCAGCAGGTAGACCTGGAGCAGGACCTGAACCAGCAGGTGGTGGCATACTTGGACAGCACCCTGCCACCCCACATTGAATATCCGCTGGACTACTGGGTAAGCAAACTGGATTTTGTGGTCGCAACTAGCAGAGTTTGCACTGGAAAAGCTGTCCTGCCCTGCCAGTAGTGTGGCATCATAGCGGGTGTTTAGTGCAGCAGGGGCCATAGTTACAGGGGGCCATAGTTACCCCAAGGAGAACTCGCCTGTCCACCCATCTCCACACTATGTCACCTTGCCACTCTGTGGTCTCCTGATGCTGCTGCTTCTACTGCCATCTCCACACTATGTCACCTTGCCACTCTGTGGCATCCTCCTGCTGCCATCTCTACACTATGCCACCTTGCCACTCTGTGGTATCCTCCTGCTGCTGCTGCCATCTTCACATTATGTCACCTTGCCACTCTGTGGTTTCCGAAAGCTGCTACCATCTCCACACTATGTCACCTTGCCAGGGGCGGACACAGACAGCAGAGGGCCCCTGTGCAAAGTATGTACCTGGGCCTCCCCCCCAAAAAAAAACAAAAAACATACAGATATATAAATATATACGTGCAAAATAAAAAAAAATCTTGTTAATATGGGTCAATATGTTTATATATTTTTTTCATACTAGGTCACGCCTCTAACTCCTAAGGCCAGCACATAGTAGTAACGCCCACACTATGCCCCCTTCACAGCACTTATGCCCAGATATGTGCCCCCTATCACAGTAGTTATATCAAGATATGTGCCCCTCACAGTAGTTATGCCAGATATGTGCCCCTTCACAGTAGCTATGCCCAGATATGTGCCCCTCACAGTAGTTATACCAGATATGTGCCCCTCACAGTACTATGCCCTGATATGTGCCCCCTCACACAGACCCATTGAAATGAATGGGTCTGGATTCAATCTGGAGGATATGCATTTGCTGCACACATCGCATCCAGTAGGAAAATTCGCTATTGAAAGAGGATTTAATCTGACATCACACGTGGAGGGACACCGGTGCATGCCATCTGCCGACACCAGACAAAGCAACCATGCGACGCTCAGCAGGTATCGTACATGGAACCTTCTGATTTGATAAATGTTGGGTGTCGGAAATGTTTTTGCTCTTTCTCCGTGTCTGATCAGAAGAACCTGAGGGGGTCATTTATTATCCCGAAATACGCCTATATTTCAGGTGCAGTCGCCGCAATCTGCGACTTTGCCCCGCTCACGCCATGTCTAAATGAGTAGACGGGGAAGGGGAGGGGCCGACAGGTCCGTCTCATTCACCATTTTCTACGCCTGGTTTAGGGGTAGAAAATGATCTACATCTAGAACTGGAACATCTATAACATGTAGAACTGGCGGAGGATCCGCCAAAGTTATGAAGAGGCCGGCGCCTCTCCATAACTTCGACGGAAGCACCGCCAGATATAGGGGTTATTAAGATCGGGGTCTAAAAAGCTGGTCTTAATAAATGACCCCCTGAGCGTCTGAGCAACACTTTTAACCAATTTACACAACACTAACCATATGCATTTTGTGATCTGCAAATTACGGATGACGTCCATGTGCCATCCACCTTTTTTTTGCAGACCCATTAACTAGCCTGCATGTTGAGGACCAGTATAGGACATGTCACATTTTCTATCCTTTGGGGAACAGACATAAGGATGCAGAAAGCAAATTACTTCTATATGCTTTCCATATCCGTATGTCCTTTCTGCACAAAACAGAAAATGTGACACGTCCTATACTTCTCTACAAAATGCAGACCACATCCATATCTTGCTGATCCACGGCCCGCAAAATACATGAGTGTGGGCCAGGGCCAGTCACAGGAGGGTCAGAGGGGGACAGGGGTGATGGGTGGAGTAAAAAAAATAACATACCAAGTGTCAAGTTCAGTGTCTGGCAGGGACAGTGGGCACAGGGGCCACCTCCAGTTCTTACTCGCTTTCTCCTGAGTTGCTGGTTTGCTGCAGGCCGCACATATTAAGCACCAACTCTGAGGTGCTGAAAAGCTAGGAGAGGGCCAGATGTGGGTGAAGCTACCGATGGGGGGTACCACCATCACTAGATGGGGGCGGAGCTACCGCCATCACTAGACAGGGCGGAGCTACCGCCATCACTAGAAAGGGCGGAGCTACCGCCATCATTAGATGGGGGCGGAGCTACCATCATCACTAGACGGGGGCGGAGCTACCGCCATCACTAGACGGGGCGGAGCTACCGACACCGTAAAGTGGCTCAGCAGCACAGGCCTGCCACAGGAGGCTGGGCGATCACAGATACAGCTCAGGACGGGCTGCCCAGGCCCTGCTGCTCAGAGCTGTGGACGGCACAGCACGTCCTCAGACTCAAGACAGTGAGCCGCAGTTTGCCAGGGGGGGCCCCTTCTACATGCTGGATGGAGTTATGAATGGTGAAGCTGGGAGCGGGCGGCTCTCTGCTTCACCATTAAAATAATCAGCTGTCTGTGCGTCCTGTGGAGGGCCCCCTCCCCCGCTGGGCCCCTGTGCAGCTGAACCGGCTGCACAGGCGGTATGTCCGCCCCTGCACCTTGCCACTCTGTGGTATCCTCCTTATGCTGCTGTTGCCATCTCCACACTGTGTCACCTTGCCACTCTGTGGTATCCTCCTGCTGATGCTGCTGCTGCCATCTCCACACTATGGCCGCTTGCCACCCTGTGGTCTTCTGATGCTGCTGCTATTGCCATCTCCACACTATCTCACCTTGCCACTCTGTGGTATCCTGCTGCTGCCATCTCCACGCTTTGTCACCTTGCCACTCTGGGGTATACTCCTGATTTTGCTGCTGTTGTCGCCACCTCCACACTCTGTAATTGGGCCACTCAGTGGTCTCCTCATGCTGCTTACACCTCATCAATATGTCATAGGGCCACTCTGTGGACTTCACATGCTGTTCCCACCCTTCCCACTTCATGACTGGGCCACTATTTTGCCTTTCGGTCTGGCTGACATCATCATTTATTTGACCTTTCTTTTGATCTGTCAGAAGGAAGGAAAAATGAGACGCACATCGGATCCTGTCTGTGCAACAGCTATAAGGCGTGGGTACAAAACGCAAATATTCCATTCACATGATATCTCTGTTTTAGATCCACTCCTTTTTTTTTACATTAGCAATACTGATGGATTATTGAGCAAATGCTGACCGAGTGAAGGCGCATGCTCCACACACAGGATCAGTTTTTTGTGGGTTATTATTCTGACGGATCAGAGGAAGGGCAAATTAATCAGTGGCGTCAACACAAACTTACTGCTGACACCCTCTCCACTCTGTCAGGGGAGCTCTACTTGTATAAGCGTTTAATAGAACAGATTCTATAGATATCTATATGGAATAAGCTGACTAGGGTGTAAAAGGACTGCGCTTCTTCTTGACGCTAACATCGACCAATAAGGCTGAGTTGATATTTCAGTCATTCGGTCAGTTTTGGCCGTGACTGCCCAAATAAGTGATGTATGCAGTGATTCTAAGTGCGACACCTGTAATCTGCATGCCATAAGGACTCACAGTATTATTTCACTAACAAAGCAGACTCCCTATGCGTGTTACTGCAAGGCACAGTGTTCTACACCACTATAAAGGCTCTCTGCAGCCAGGAAAGAGCCGTTTTGTAACATAATTTGTCGCAAATTATTCGGTTCGATGCAAAAATTTTCCTAGAAAATTTGTCGAACCAGTGAATTACATTTTTTCTAGCCGTGAATAGCAATGAATGTGGCATCTGAGGGGTTCAATGATGGGGTGCTGCGCGATCGCCATTCCTCATCATTGTGCCCGGCGCATACAAAGGAATACGTTTCATGACAAAGCAATTCAAGAATCTAATTTCTTTGTGAAAGCAGTCAAATAAAAATTTTCATAACTTTGCTCATTACTAATTATTATTATTAATTTTACTAATTTTTAAAATTGTATTCATGTATAAAAGCACAGCACACATTAACTGCATCTTGAAAATACAATTTACAGTCAGGTCCATAAATATTGGGACATCGACACAATTCTAACATTTTTGGCTCTATATACCACCACAATGGATTTGAAATTAAACAAACAAGATGTGCTTTAACTGCAGACTGCCAGCTTTAATTTAAGGGTATTTGCATCCAAATCAGGTGAACTGTGTAGGAATTACAGCAGTTTGCATCTGTGCCTCCCATTTGTTAAGGGACCAAAAGTAATGGGACAATTAGCTTCTCATCTGTTCCATGGCCAGGTGTGTGTCATTCCCTCATTATCCCAATTACAATGAGCAGATTAAAGGTCCAGAGTTCATTTCAAGTGTGCTATTTGCATTTGGAATCTGTTGCTGTCAACTCTCAAGATGAGATCCAAAGAGCTGTCACTATCAGTGAAGCAAGCCTTCATTAGGCTGAAAAAACAAAACAAACCCATCAGAGAGATAGCAAAAACATTAGGCGTGGCCCAAAAAACTGTTTATGGAACATTCTTAAAAAGAAGGAACGCACCAGTGAGCTCAGCAACACCAAAAGACCCGAAAGACCACGGAAAACAATGTAGTGGATGACCAAATAATTATTTCCCTGTTGAAGAAAACACCCTTCACAAAAGTTGGCCAGATCAAAAACATTCTCCAGGAGGTAGGTGTATGTGTGTCAAAGTCAACAATCAAGAGAAGACTTCACCAGAGTGAATACAGAGGGTTCACCACAAGATGTAAACCATTGGTGAGCCTCAAAAACAGGAAGGCCAGATTAGAGTTTGCTAAACGACATCTAAAAAAGCCTTGACAGTTCTGGAACAACATCCTATGGACAGATGAGACCAAGATCAACTTGTACCAGAGTGATGGGAAGAGAAGAGTATGGAGAAGGAAAGGAACTGCCCATGATCCTAAGCATACCACCTCATCAGTGAAGCATGGTGGTGGTAGTGTGATGGCGTGGGCATGTATGGCTGCCAATGGAACTGGTTCTCTTGTATTTATTGATGATGTGACTGCTGACAAAAGCAGCAGGATGAATTCAGAAGTGTTTCGGGCAATATTATCTGCTCATATTCAGCCAAATGCTTCAGAACTCATTGGACGTCGCTTCACAATGCAGATGGACAATGACCCAAAGCATACTGCAAAAGCAACCAAAGAGTTTTTTAAGGGAAAGAAGTGGAATGCTATGCAATGGCCAAGTCAATGACCTGACCTGAATCCGATTGAGCATGCATTTCACTTGCTGAAGACAAAACTGAATGGAAAATGCCCCAAGAACAAGCAGGAACTGAAGACAGTTGCAGTAGAGGCCTGGCAGAGCATCACCAGGGATGAAACCCAGCGTCTGGTGATGTCTATGCGCTCCAGACTTCAGGCTGTAATTGACTGCAAAGGATTTGCAACCAAGTATTAAAAAGTGAAAGTTTGATTTATGATTATTATTCTGTTCCATTACTTTTGGTTTCTTAACAAGTGGGAGGCACATATGCAAACTGTTGTAATTCCTACACCGTTCACCTGATCTGGATGTAAATACCCTCAAATTAAAGCTGACAGTCTGCAGTTAGAGCACATCTTGTTCGTTTCATTTTAAATCCATTGTGGTGGTGTATAGAGCCAAAAATGTTAGAATTGTGTAGATGTCCCAATATTTATGGACCTGACTGTATTTATAGAACATTTACTCGACATAAAAACAAATAATAATATTTGGTGAAAAAAGATGCAAACACTTATAGGTTAATGAATGGAAAATTCAGCCTATTTAAGTTGAAAGTCCGAATCCTAAGCTAATGTAGACAATTTCTTGTCGCTGGTGCATTACCTGTAAAGCTTCAGAATAAATAAGACCATGAATTCATCTGGTTAATGCAGTCTTCTGGTTTCCTGTAGCAACCTATTATTTCCACTTCCCTTGCATCACTTACTATTATCTATCCTTGTTTTAAGGAGTACTCTCAGTATAGTTAGGAGGGAAACACGAAAAATTCTGTAGAATTAAAGAGATATACTGACATTTATGTTTGTAGCAGCAAATTTATTTTTTCTTAACTTACTTTATTAGCAATTACAGATAAAGTGTACAACCCATACAACATGAAACAACAGATACTGCCTACATAATATTGTTGCAATTACAATACAATGATGAGAAGAGAACAAAGTTGTAAAAAAAAATCACGAGTTCCCCACTTGGCTGTTATATAGAGAGGGCTGCAGACAACACAGTACCGGGTTTGTTACGAACTTTGCAAATTTCATCCCGCAGCCAAACCCGAAGCTTTTCAGGTTTCAGACGAATACTGCACATGTCAGCGGGAAAAGGCACTAGGGAGGAAAAAGAAGGATGTTCACATGACCCGAAGAGGAAGTGTGTGTGTGTGTGTGGGGGGGGGGGGATTTCCCTAATTGGCTCACAGGCCAGCAATCAGCTTGGATGCGCTAATCAGTGCTGCATCAAGCAGGGAGGTGACCTCACAGAACTAGAACAATGTCCTTCTGTATTGTGTGAATGAGGGTTGATGTGTAATGCAGTGTTACAAAACACTTAGTGTCACGGATGTAATAGGGGAGAACACCAAAAGACAGCAAGAAGGAAGGGAAAAAACACCAGGCCTCATTGCTAGGGAAGGAAAAGGGTCACTACCTATAAAACCCTGCTCCTGGCCCTAACTATCTATATGGGCACCTCTCGATGGTAGAGATGCCCATACACAGGAACCTAGAAAACCCTGCTGACCCTCGGATACCCTAAAGGTAATGACAGGGCAGAGACAACCCATTCCTTCCCTGGTGAAGGAACCAGCGTTTCGCTGAGGCCTAGTAAACAACCGGGGGGGATACAAAACACAACAAGCAGAACACTTAACTTCTGAGAATGATGGATGAACAGGACTTCAACACGAACCACACTCCAGCTCTTCCAAAACCAAATGAAGCTATCCAGAGCAAGGAGTGATGGGTAAAGTCAGACTAAATAGAGATGGGTAAAGGTCATATGATCCACACCTGAACAGGAGATGTGGACATACCAGCAACACACAGACAAAGTGAAACCAAAAGAGGCTGTCAGATCACTAATGTGCAGATAATCTTTCAGACCTTTTAAGACCTGTCACAGGAGTGACAGTACCCCCACTTCTACGGGTGACCTTTGGGCACACAGGACAGACCTTATCAGGATGAGCTCTGTGGAATGCTCTCACCAGACAACTAGCATCAGTCGCTGGAACGCACATTCTCTCCTCTGGTCCGTACCCTCTCCAATGTACGAGATACTGGAGGGATCTCCGGAGAACTCGGGAGTCCACAATCCTGCTGATCTGAAATTCTAGATTGACGTCCACTATGACAGGAGCGGGAGGTAAGGAGGACGGCTCAACAGGTTTGACACATTTCTTTAACAACGATTTATGAAATACGTTATGGATTTTCAATGCCTGAGGAAGTTCAAGACGGAAGTCTACAGGGTTAACAATGGCAGTGATCTTACATGGACCAATAAATCTTGGGCCCAACTTCCAAGAAGGTACCTTAAGTTTAATGTTTCTTGTAGACAACCACACAGAATCACCCACACTCAGGTCCGGACCACTCATACGTCTCCTGTCAGAAGCACGCTTATACCTGTTGCCCATCTTTTTCAGGTTATTTAGGATTTTCCACCAAATAGAAGACAAAGAAGAGGAAAATCGTTCCTTCTCAGGAATGCCGGAATTTTAAGCACCAGAAAATGTACCAAACTGTGGATGGAACCCATAACATCGCATCAGAGGGAATGCCATGTAGTTTACGATGTTGTCGACAAACACATGTGCAAGAGTTTTAGCATTAGGAAGACTAGGTAATGCAATAAAGTGTGCCATTTTACTAAAATGATCAACTACCACCAGAATCACGTTATTTCCCGAAAAATTCGGTAAATCCGTGATAAAATCCATGGACAAATGGGTCCAAGGTCTGGACGGGATGGGCAATGGAAGCAGAGATCCCGAAGGCCGAGTATGTGTCACCTTAGCACGTGCACAGGTACCACAGGCGGACACATAGTCCTCAACACACTTACGCAACCCCGGCCACCAGAATCTGCGAGAGAATAGATCGACAGTCGATCTGCTCCCAGGGTGCCCAGCAAGCACCGTACAGTGATGTTCCTCGAACACCTTGTGACGCAATTCGGAGGGAACAAACAATTTCCCCGGAGGACAAGAGTCCAGAGCATCCTCCTGTGCCTCCAACACCTTGGCCTCGAGATCAGGATAAAGAGCGGATATGACTACCCCTTCAGATAAAATGGGACTAGGGTCATTAGACTTACCCCCCCAGGAAAGCTACACGACAAAGCATCTGCCTTGATGTTCTTAACCCCAGGGCGGTAAGTGGCGATGAAGTTAAATCTGGTGAAAAACAACATGACCATCTGGCCTGCCTTGGGTTCAGTCGCTTAGCCGACTCCAGGTAGGTCAGATTCTTGTGATCCGTAATTACCATAATAGGATGAATTTCTCCTTCCAACCAATTCCGCCATTCCTCGAACGTCAACTTAATGGCCAGCAATTCCTTATTCCCCACATCATAATTACTTTCAGCAGTCGAGAGTTTTTTTTAGAGAAAAATGCACATTGGCCCCATTTACGGAGTGAAGGACCCTGCAACAAGATTGCTCCTACCCCTACCTCAAACGCGTCAACCTCAATAATAAATGGCTGAGACAGGTCCGGTTGCACCAGAATAGGGGCCGAAGAAAAACATTCTTTCACAGCAGAAAAGGCCTGTAATGCCGCATCAGACCAGATAGAAATATCAGCACCCTTCCTAGTCATGTCTGTTAAAGGTTTAACCACCGATGAATAGTTCAAGATAAATTTATGGTAGTAGTTGGAAAACCCTAAAAACCACATAAGCGCTTTCAGATTTTCAGGTCGATCCCAGTCCAACACGACACGGACCTTCTCGGGATCCATACGAAAACCTGAGGATGAGAGCAGGTAACCCAGAAATTGCACTTCCTGTACAGCAAATACACACTTTTCCATCTTGGCATTCAACTTATTCTCTCTTAGGATCTGTAACACCTGTCTCACATGATCCTGATGAGTCTCCATATTAGGCAAATAAATTAGTATGTCATCAAGGTATACAACAACAAACCTCCCCACCAGATGATAAAAGATGTCATTGACAAAGTGTTGAAAAACTGCAGGATCATTGGTTAACCCAAAGGGCATGACCAGGTTTTCAAAATGACCCTCAGGGGTATTAAATGCAGTATTCAACTCATCCCCTTCCTTGATACTTACCAGATTAGAGAACACCGACAATCTGACTAAACAAATCTGGAATCAATGGAAGGGGGTAAGGATTACGGACGGTAATACGATTGAGCTCACGGAAGTCCAGACATGGTCTCAGGGTACCATCCTTTTTCTTTACAAAGAAAAATCCAGCAGCCACTGGGGACTTGGATGGTCTAATATGTCCCTTTGCCAAACTCTCAGTAATATACTCTTACATGGCCTTTTTTTCGGGTTCCGAGAGATTATACAACCGATATTTGGGCAATTTAGCTCTGGGAATAAGATTGACAGGACATACTCATACTCCAGGGGCTGAGGCAACTCCTGATTACCACTCTCAGAGAACACATCAGAAAATTCAGAAATGAACGTGGGTACAGTTTTAGTGGTAACCATAGAGAATGATGCATTAAGACAGTTGTCCATGTAAAAATCACTTCAATCGAGAATCTGTCTCGCTTGCCAGTCGATGTTAGGGTTATGTTTGCTTAACCATAGTAAACCCAACACCAACGGAACAGAAAGACCCTCCAACACATAACAGGGGATAGATTAATGATGCAAATCACCCACTCTTAAATGAATGTCATTCAGTACCTGCTACAGGCATTTTTGGGTGAGAGGTGCTGAGTCAATTGCAAAGACAGAAATACTTTTCTCTAATGCATTAGTAGTCAACACGTGAATGTGTACAAACTGTCCATCAATCAAGTTAACTCCTGCCCCACTGTCGATAAATGCTTCGCTTTTCACAGTTTTTGACTCTAGCGCCACCTCAGCAGACAGGAGAAAACGGGTACTACCAGTAAAAGACAAAAGTAGGTTTTCTTGCTCCCCACCTACACCACTAATAGTAATTTGGGGATTAAACGTTTTTTCCCTTTTTGTTTATACCTTGTTGCTGCAAGTACGGATAAATATTCACAAAATGTCACTTCTTGCCACAACAAAAGCAGACTCCTTTCACACGACCAAAACTTTTGCCAGAAGTTCCAGGAGAAGCTCCTACTAACTGCATAGGCTCCTCGCAAGGAGCAACCACCAGTGTCTCTCCACCATAGGTGTCAAAGGAAGCAGTACCCTTATTGGACTGTACTTTCTGAAGGTGAGGACCCCTAGATCTCTCCCTCAGGCGTCTATCAAGATGTACAGCATGGGACATAGCTGCTTCCAATGACTCAGGATTTTCATGAAAAGCCAATGCGTCCTGCAGTCTCTCAGAGAGACCCTGACAGAATTGGCTATGGAGAGCAGGATCGTTCCACTCTGTATCGGTTACCAATCTTCTAAATTCAGAGCAATAGGTCTCCATGGAACGTTCTCCCTGCCGCAAACCCCGTAACTTGGTCTCGGCCTGAGAGATCTGATCCGGGTCATCGTAGATAAGACCCAAGGCTTTAAAGAATTAATCTACCGACCGGAGGGATGGTGATCCGGTCGGAAGAGAAAAAGCCCAAGATTGGGCGTCCTCTTTAAGCAATGAAATAATCATACCCACACGTTGACACTCATCCCCAGAAGAGTATGGACGCAGCCTAAAGTATAATTTACATGACTCCCTGAACCGGATAAAATTGTCACTACCCGGAGAGCCACCTTTGGTTCAGGGCAGGCCTGGGACCCACCACCAGAACCAGCAGCCTGTGGACTCTAAATCTGCAAGACCGTCGCGCGGAGGTCTGCTACCTCCAAAGTCAGATTCTGCAGCTGTTCGACCATGCAGACATAGTATCCATAGCTGCACAGATCAGAACAAAAATGGCGGTATGACCTTCTAAGACCTGTCACAGGAGTGACACTTAGGGTCCATTCACACGTCCGTTTTTTCTTTCCTGATCTGTTCCGTTTTTTGCGGAACAGATCTGGACCAGATCTGGACCTATTCATTTTCAATGGGTCGTGGAAAAAAACTGACAGCACACATTTCCGTTGTTCCGTTCCGCATGTCCGTTTAAATATAAAACATGTCCTATTCTTTTCCGCAAAATTCGGATCCTGGTACAATACAAAGTCAATGGATCCGCAAAAAACGGAAGACATTCGGATGTCATTACGTATGTCATCCGTTTTATGCGGATTCCGTTCCTGGAAATTACATTTTAATTTTTTTATTTTTTTTTAATTTTTTTTTCCAAAGAAATTCAAACAACTTTATTTGCTTATTGAAATTTATACATGTTTCCGTTTTTTGCGGATCCGCAAAAAACGGATGACATACGGAAACATTTTCAGGAACAACGGATCCACAAAAAACGGACCGAAAATCGGGATATAGAAAAATACTGACGTGTGAATGTAGCCTTAGGAACACTGTTCAGTCACAATCAAATACTTATTCTACTGTCAGGAATATTAAAAGGAATGACTAGAATGAAAAATTGTGTAGATTAGGGAAATAAGAGAGAAGAATAATTGTGAAGAATATGGAAAGGCAAGGAAAGCTGTCAGACAGGGAGTGAGAAATGAGGAGATGAGGCTGGGTGTCCTTGGTAGTAAGTTCCAGCTGCAATTACAGAGCTGCAGCTCCTGCAGAACATCAAAAACAGCTACCTACAAAGACATTTATTTTCATTTGAGGGGGGGTAAGCTCAAACTGTACATGCATTTTACCACCCAGAACAAAGGATAGGTAGAATTTAAAATCTTAGTATAAAAAAGGGAAATATTAGTCTAAACAGTTACATTTTTAATTTATTTTAAGTTTAGGAAACTTTCATTAACTAACAACACACAGGGTGGCGGAATATTATATCTTTGAGTAACAACATATACTGCTAGTCCAAATTCCATGTTGGTGCAATACAAAGAGTAGCAGACCATCAATTCACATTTAACACAGTCTGAGTGATAATGTAAAATACTAGTTCGAAATCCATGTCTGTGTATCTGCAGGCACTTCCAGTTTATTTATTTTTCGTTTTCATTTTGGGAAAATAACTTACTTTCACACTTGTGTTCGGGGTTCCGCTTGTGAGTTCCGTTTGAATGCTCTCACAAGCGTCCCCGAACGGATCCGTACAGCCCCAATGGATTCTGAATGGATAAGGATCCGTTCAGAATGCATCAGTTTGGCTGCGCTTGGTCTCCGTTCAACTTTTGAGGCGGACTGACGATGCGGAGCCAAACGGATCCGTCCGGACTCACAATTTAAGT
This sequence comes from Bufo bufo, assembly GCF_905171765.1. Taxonomy (NCBI): domain Eukaryota; kingdom Metazoa; phylum Chordata; class Amphibia; order Anura; family Bufonidae; genus Bufo; species Bufo bufo. Next base: position 746,539,499 of record NC_053390.1, on the reverse strand, counting down.
CAATGGGGAAGGATCCGTTTTTCCTGGCTCCACTTTGACACGGATCCGTTAGAAATCGTTCACGTCTATGCGCATGCCCAGTAACTTCCTGTCCCTCCCCTCATCGTCGGCCATTTTGGATTATCGACTTGATGAAGACTGGTAAGTATATGAAGTTTTGTCTGTTTGTCTATCTTTCTTTTTTTTCTATCTCTCTCTCTATTTATAGGGGGGGGTCTGCTGGCACTTGGGAAGGGGTGTGTGTGTCTGGGACAGTGGGGGCTGCTGGCACTGGTGGTGGGGGCTGCCTTTATGGGGGGCTCCTGGCACTCGGGGGGCTGCTGGCACTGCGGGGGGGGGGTGTGGCTGGAACTGGGGGGTCTGCTGGCACTGCGATGATGTTTGTGGCTGGAACTGTGCGGTGCTTCTGGCACTGCCAGGGTTTATGTGGCTTAAACTGTGGGTGCTGCTCGCACTGCGGGGATGTGTGTGGCTGGAATTGGGGGGTCTGCTGGCACTGCGGGGGTGTTTGTGGCTGGAACTGTGCAGTGCTTCTGGCACTGCAGGGGTGTTTGTGGCTGGAACTGTTTAGTGCTTCTGGCACTGCAGGGGTTTTTGTGGCTGGAACTGTGCAGTGCTTCTGGCACTGCAGGGGTGTTTGTGGCTGGAACTGTGCAGTGCTTCTGGCACTGCAGTTTCTTTTGTGGCTGGAACTGTGCGGTGCTTCCGGCACTGCGGGGGTGTTTGTGGCTAGAACTGTGGTTGCTGCTGGCACTGCGGTGGTGTTTGTGGCTGGAACTGTGCGGTGCTTCTGGCACTGCAGGGGTTTTTGTGGCTGGAACTGTGGGGTCTGCTGGCACTGCGGGTGTGTGTGTGTAGCTGGAACTGTGGGGGCTGCTGGCATTGGGGGTGGCTGAGGGCACTGTGGGAAAGTTGTTTGGAACTGGGGGGCTGATGTCACTGTGGGGGGCTGCTGGCACTATGGAGGGCTGCAGGCACTATGCAGGGCTGCTGTCTCTGGGGGTGATTATGGCACTTGGGGGTATTATGGCTCCTGTAGGATTAATTCTTTTAATAATTTTATTTGGGTCGTCCCAAAAAAATATAAAAAAATTTTTTGAGAAAGTTCTGCGGTGGGCAAGTACCAATCTATATTTTAAAAAGTAAGTATTAAAATTATAAAATTTTTGTTTATATATGAGGAAATAGTGCTCTAAATAACTTCCTTTAACTTTATCTGCATTTTGTCTGGTATTCTGTTGCGTACAGATGTCATCAAAGAAGAAAAACCCACCCAGAAGGCGCAGGCGTATTCAGTGGCCGGTAAGTATAAAATCAACACTTGGAGTTTGTACTATTTGATTCGTTGCATTAATCAGTATGTGCTCTTATTATAGATTTCGTCATCCTCATCAGCGGAGGGCTCTCCAGCTGTGGCCGGCTCACCTGCCGGGGCTCCAGTGCTGGAATCGCCAGCGTCCAGGGGAGGTGGACCAAGCCCGGACAAGGGCTGTCAAGAAGTAAGTGTATATATATATATATATAAATATATATATAAAATAAATTTTATTATTTAAATACATTCTGTAAAAAAAAAATTGTTTTTGTTTCAGCAATCTGCACCTAGTGCCGCCAGCGAGGATCCCCCAGTCGCCTCCAGAGTCCGCGGGAATGAGCGTGGCGGTCGTAGACATTAAAGTCTTGAATTAAGTAGTTTTAATTTGCATTTTGTATTAGGATTTACATTTAATTTTGTATTTCCTTTTTTTCAGGGTTCCGTAGGCTCCACCAGGGAAGAATAGGAGTTCGGGGTTCCTTCCATCGATAACCTGCTCCTCATCCAACTGGTGGAGGCGCGTCCATCATTATGGGACCACTCCGACCGCCACCACGCTGATCATCATCGGACCCAGCGGCTCTGGGGGGATCTAAATGCGGCGGCTCAGGAGAAATATGGTAAGTAAAACAATATGTATTTTAATACATTAATATTGTTCTTTTCCTTTCATCATGCTGATTTTATTTTTTTATGTTTTTTTTCTATAGTCAAACTGGTTACAACGCGTTGGCGATCTATCCGGGACCGCTTCAGAAGGGATTTTAACAAGGAGGTTCAGGCCCCAAGTGGCTCCGGAGGAACCTCAGGGACCCCATACATCCATACGGCGGCCCTGGGGTTCCTACGAAAGGCGATGGCACCAAGAAGGTAAATATTTTTAACAACTGTTAAAAAAAAAATTGTAAAGGGGCTGTCTGAGACAGCGGGGTGTATGGCTCCCCTGTTTTGGCCAGCCCCCTACAGTCAGAGGGACAACTGTTCTCTCCTTCTGAGTGTAAGGGGCTGTCTGAGTCAGCGGAGTGTTTGGCTCCCCTGTTTTGGCCAGCCCCCTACAGTCAGAGGGACAACTGTTCTCTCCGTCTGAGTGTAAGGGGCTGTCTGAGTCAGCGGAGTGCTTGGCTCCCCTGTTTTGGCCAGCCCCCTACAGTCAGAGGGACAACTGTTCTCTCCGTCTGAGTGTAAGGGGCTGTCTGAGTCAGCGGAGCGTTTGGCTCCCCTGTTTTGGCCAGCCCCCTACAGTCCGTCTGAGTGTAAGGGGCTGTCTGAGACAACGGAGCGTTTGGATACCCTGTTTTGGCCAGCCCCCTATGGTAAAGATGAGTCGGCCAGCACTCGCTGAATTGCACGCCGCGCGGGATAGGACCGGTTCCACGTGTAGTTGAATGGAAAATCCCAGCAGATGTGACTTGGATGCTCATAGAATTTTATTGTCATATACAGGGAGTGCAGAATTATTAGGCAAATGAGTATTTTGACCACATCATCCTCTTTATGCATGTTGTCTTACTCCAAGCTGTATAGGCTCGAAAGCCTACTACCAATTAAGCATATTAGGTGATGTGACATCAACACCGTATATCAGCTGTGCATAATTATTAGGCAACTTCCTTTCCTTTGGCAAAATAGGTCAAAAGAAGGACTTGACAGGCTCAGAAAAGTCAAAAATAGTGAGATATCTTGCAGAGGGATGCAACACTCTTAAAATTGCAAAGCTTCTGAAGTGTGATCATCGAACAATCAAGCGTTTCATTCAAAATAGTCAACAGGGTCGCAAGAAGCGTGTGGAAAAACCAAGGCGCAAAGTAACTGCCCATGAACTGAGAAAAGTCAAGAGTGCAGCTGCCAAGATGCCACTTGCCACCAGTTTGGCCATATTTCAGAGCTGCAACATCACTGGAGTGCCCAAAAGCACAAGGTGTGCAATACTCAGAGACATGGCCAAGGTAAGAAAGGCTGAAAGACGACCACCACTGAACAAGACACACAAGCTGAAACGTCAAGACTGGGCCAAGAAATAACTCAAGACTGATTTTTCTAAGGTTTTATGGACTGATGAAATGAGAGTGAGTCTTGATGGGCCAGATGGATGGGCCCGTGGCTGGATTGGTAAAGGGCAGAGAGCTCCAGTCCGACTCAGACGCCAGCAAGGTGGAGGTGGAGTACTGGTTTGGGCTGGTATCATCAAAGATGAGCTTGTGGGGCCTTTTCGGGTTGAGGATGGAGTCAAGCTCAACTCCCAGTCCTACTGCCAGTTTCTGGAAGACACCTTCTTCAAGCAGTGGTACAGGAAGAAGTCTGCATCCTTCAAGAAAAACATGATTTTCATGCAGGACAATGCTCCATCACACGCGTCCAAGTACTCCACAGCGTGGCTGGCAAGAAAGGGTATAAAAGAAGAAAATCTAATGACATGGCCTCCTTGTTCACCTGATCTGAACCCCATTGAGAACCTGTGGTCCATCATTAAATGTGAGATTTATAAGGAGGGAAAACAGTACACCTCTCTGAACAGTGTCTGGGAGGCTGTGGTTGCTGCTGCACGCAATGTTGATGGTGAACAGATCAAAACACTGACAGAATCCATGGATGGCAGGCTTTTGCATGTCCTTGCAAAGAAAGGTGGCTATATTGGTCACTGATTTGTTTTTGTTTTGTTTTTGAATGTCAGAAATGTATATTTGTGAATGTTGAGATGTTATATTGGTTTCACTGGTAAAAAAAAATAATTGAAATGGGTATATATTTGTTTTTTGTTAAGTTGCCTAATAATTATGCACAGTAATAGTCACCTGCACACACAGATATCCCCCTAAAATAGCTAAAACTAAAAACAAACTAAAAACTACTTCCAAAAATATTCAGCTTTGATATTAATGAGTTTTTTGGGTTTATTGAGAACATGGTTGTTGTTCAATAATAAAATTAATCCTCAAAAATACAACTTGCCTAATAATTCTGCACTCCCTGTAGCAATATGTCCCATATTTTAGGACGCGTTTCGGCTAGACTGCCTTTTTCAACAAGTAGATATACATTGTGGGTAACAGATATATATACACACATCAATGATTGAGGATAGGAAACCTCCCAGTGACGTCGACGCCCAAAAGAGGCTGTACATTCATGGTAACATAGTAACATAGATAATCCAGAATCAATCAATCAAGAAGACGGCACAGGTATCAGAACACATATTAATAGTTATTAAATGTTATTAAATACCAGCACAGCAGAGAAAATCATTCATTAGGTGGTCGATGTCTAAAAAATAATGATACATAAATTAATATTTGGTGGTAAACAGAAAATGCACAGGTAAACAGAACCAGACCTCAGATATGCATAATTTCATAATCTCTATTGAGACCCCTTGGATGTAGGGTATCTATGGTATGGATCCAGTAGGCCTCCCTACGCAGTAATAGTTTTTTAATGTCACCTCCCCGCCTGGGTCTGGTGACCCGCTCTATGACCTGAAACTTCAATTGAGCAATTGTATGGTTATATTTCTCAAAATGGGAGGGGATTGGTAAAAGTAAATTCTTGGTCCTGATAGTGGACTTATGCTTTCCAATGCAATCTCTAATGCTCTGCATTGTTTCCCCAATATATAGCAACCCACATGGACATTTTATCAAATATATAACATTGGCTGATTCACACGTGAAGAAGCCATCCACTGGGTATGTGTGTCCAGTGTGTGGGTGATAGATATTGGGCCCTTTGATTATGTTAGAGCACTGGAAGCAATGCAGACACGGAAAAGTGCCCTTCCGCTGTGTAGCCAGTACACTCTGTTTGAGGAAACCACGAGTACTCCCAATATCCGCACGTACTAGCTTGTCCCTGTAACTTTGTTTTTTTTTTATTACAAATAAGGGGCGGATTTTTGAATTCATCAATCTGGGGGTATGCTTTTTCTAACAAATGCCAGTGTTTCCTTACAATATTATCCAATTTTTGGTTGAAAGGATGGTATTTGTGGATCAATGCCACTCTTGGGGTTTTATCTTGTTCTTTTTCAGAACTACAAGGGGTTTTTAATTCACCATTAACCTTTCCATTGATTTATTCTGAAAAGAGACAGACAGGAATAGTATCCTCCACTTCACCAGTGCCCACCTACCTTCTTTGAAAAGAGCAATTCCGAAGTCCCAGTATCAGAGGGTTAGACGGATCGTCTCTAATCCCTCAATGCAGGAACTCAGAATTGAAGAAATGACCACGAGGTTTGAAGAAAGAGGGTACCCGCTATAAATTCTAACAAAGACCCTAAGTGAATTAAAAACCCCTTGTAGTTCTGAAAAAGAACAAGATAAAACCCCAAGAGTGGCATTGATCCACAAATACCATCCTTTCAACCAAAAATTGGATAATAATGTAACTAAACACTGGCATTTGTTAGAAAAAGCATACCCCCAGATTGATGAATTCAAAAATCCGCCCCTTATTTGTAATAAAAAAAAGAAAAGTTACAGGGACAAGCTAGTACGTGCGGATATTGGGAGTACTCGTGGTACCCTCAAACAGAGTGTACTGGCTACACAGCGGAAGGGCACTTTTCCGTGTCTGCATTGCTTCCAGTGCTCTAACATAATCAAAGGTCCCACCACACAAAAAGGTCCCACCACACAAAAACAAAAGTTTTAGATTTTAGAAAAACAGACTTTTCAAAAATGAAATTAGTCATAAATGAGTCCTTATCAGACTGGAACGGATTACATGGAGTCCAGGAGAAATGGGACTACTTAAAAGGTGCATTATTGAAGGCAACAGAAAATTGCATTAGACTCGTCAGTAAAAGCAAAAAAAGGAGGAGACCAATGTGGTACTCAGCAGAAGTGGCCCAAATCATTAAAAATAAAAAGCTAGCATTTTGTAATTATAAAAAAACCCAGAGCAATGAAGATAAGGAAATCTACAAGATTAGGCAGAGAGAGGCCAAGCAAGTTATAAGAACTTCTAAAGCGCAGTGTCACGGAACCATGAACCAGACGTACAACAAGAGATAAATGAAAATAAGAAGGCTTTATTGAAAATAAAGCTGTAAAGCAAAAGTCCAAACAGATGGTGAAACCGAGCAGAGTCTTTGCGAAGCCAGAGGTCAGGAACCAGAAGGGTAGTCAGACGAAGCCAGGATCAGGAACCAGCAGGGTAGTCAGACGAAGCCAGGATCAGGAACCAGCAGGGTAGTCAGACGAAGCCAGGATCAGGAACCAGAAGCAGCAGCAGTCTTAGAAGCATGTGAACACAAGAGGACCAAGCAAGGAACTGAAGCCACAGACCTCCTATATATATGAGCTAGGCATCCAGCTCCTCCCAGGGGAAGGAGGAGCCGCAGGGTGGAAGGCTACAAGAAACCAAGATGGCCGCCAGCACATGTCAAACGAAGGAGAGCAGCAAGCAGGTAAGACCATGACAGTACCTCCCCCTCAAGGGCCCCTCCTCCGCGGAGCACAAAACGGTTTCTGAGGGAAGCGTGCGTGGAAGGCTCGGAGCAAGGCAGGAGCATGGACATCTGCGGAGGGAACCCAGGAACGCTCCTCTGGACCATAACCACGCCAATGGACCAAAAACTGCAACCGACCGCGGACCAGGCGTGAGTCCAGGATATTGCTCACCTCATATTCCTCACGATTGCCCACTTGGACCGGACGAGGCCGAGGAACCGAGGAAGTGAAACGATTACACACCAGTGGCTTCAACAGGGAGACATGAAACACGTTGGAGATCCGCATGCCAGGAGGAAGCGCAAGGGCATAGGCTACCGGGTTTACCCTGCGAAGCACTCGGAAGGGACCAACAAAGCGAGGCGCCAGCTTGGGAGTGGGCACTCGAAGGTTGAGGTTGCGGGTGGACAACCATACACGGTCTCCGACCTGGTAGGAAGGAGCAGGCGCTCGTCTGCGATCAGCCTGGAGTCTCTGGCGCTGCGCAGAGACCTCAAGGGACTTCTGGATCTGTACCCAAGAAGCACGTAGGACGGAAAGGTGATCCTCCACAGCCGGAATATCCTGGGGAGAGAATACCTCCGGTAACACGGGAGGTTGGAACCCATAATTGGCCATGAAGGGAGACGTCCCAGAGGAAGAGTTCACCGCCGTGTTCCTGGCAAACTCAGCCCAAGGCAGGAGGTCAACCCAATTGTCTTGGTGATCGGAGACATAGCAACGAAGGAATTGCTCCAAGGCCTGATTGGATCGTTCTGCGGCCCCATTGGACTGAGGGTGGTAGGCCGAGGAGAAGGAGAGATGAATCCCCAACTGGGAGCAAAAGGCGCGCCAGAACCTGGAAACAAACTGACTCCCCCGATCCGACACAATCTCCTTAGGCAAACCGTGCAACCGGAAGACCTCCCTGGCAAAAATCGTGGCCAACTCTTGTGCAGAGGGTAACTTCTTGAGAGGAACACAGTGGCACATTTTGGAAAACCGATCCACAATCATGAGAATGACCGTATGGCCTCGGGATGCAGGGAGGTCCACAATGAAATCCATCCCCAGGTGTGACCATGGGCGCTCCCCGGTGGCTATGGGTTGCAGAAGGCCCAACGGAAGGTGCCGAGGGGACTTACTCTGAGCACAAACGGAGCATGCCGCTACATATGCGGCGATGTCGGAACGTAGGGAAGGCCACCAGAACAGACGTGAAACAGCCCAGGACAGCTGATTCTTTCCAGGATGCCCCGCGGTCTTGGAGTTATGGTAGGTTCGCAACAACCGAGTGCGCAACTCCTCAGGCACAAAACATCTGCCGTTGGGTCTCCCAGAGGGAGCACCAGATTGAGCCGCCAAAATCTGCTCACCCAGGGGAGAGGTCAGGCTGGTGCGAATGGCGGCCAGGATCTGATTCGGAGGTATGACCGAAGTCGGAATCGACTCCTCCCTGGACAGCTCGGAGTACTGCCGTGATAAGGCATCCGCCCTGATGTTCTTGGAACCGGGTAGGTAGGAGACCACGTAATTAAAACGTGACAAGAACAGAGCCCATCTGGCCTGACGTGGTGTCAATCTCTTGGCCTCAGAAAGGTAGGTCAGATTCTTGTGGTCCGTCAGGATGAGAACCGGAACCACCGAACCCTCGAGCAAGTGCCTCCATTCTTTAAGGGCCTGCACGATGGCCAATAACTCCCTGTCACCAATCTGATAGTTGCACTCCGCGGAAGACAGTTTCCGGGAGTAAAACCCACAAGGAAGCAGAGGACCCTCTGGTGTTCTACGCTGAGACAGAAGGGCGCCTACTCCCGTCTCAGACGCGTCCACCTCGAGGACAAAGGGCAACCCAGGGTTGGGATGCGACAGAATCGGAGCCGACACAAAGGCGGACTTTAGGGCCTCAAAAGCTCGGATGGCCTCGAGCGGCCAGACCTGGGAATTACTGCCCTTCCTGGTCAGATCCGTGAGAGGCTTGGCCAGCATGGAAAAGTCCCTGATGAACTTCCGATAATAATTGGCGAAGCCCAAAAAGCGCTGCAGGGAACGAAGACCACTGGGCTGGGGCCACTGTAAGACAGCCGAAACCTTCTCAGGATCCATGGAGAACCCCTCAGCGGAAATGATGTAACCTAAGAAGGTTACCTGGGATCGGTGAAATTCGCATTTCTCAAGCTTACCGAACAGCTTGTTCTCTCGTAACCGTTGCAACACTCGTCTGACATCCAGAATGTGGGCCTCCATGGATTCAGAATATACCAAGATGTCATCCAAATAGACTACCACACACTGCTGCAACAGGTCACGGAAAACATCGTTGATGAATTCCTGAAAGACTGCGGGCGCATTGCACAACCCAAAGGGCATAACCAAGGATTCGTAATGACCGGTCCTGGTGTTAAACGCGGTCTTCCACTCATCGCCCGCCTTGATCCTTACCAGGTTATATGCCGCCCTCAGGTCGAGTTTGGTAAAGACCGTGGCCCCTTTAAGGCGATCGAACAGCTCGGAAATCAAGGGTATCGGGTAAGCGTTCTTGATCGTGATGCGATTGAGACCCCTGTAATCGATGCAAGGCCTCAACTCACCGCCCTTCTTTTTCACAAAGAAAAATCCAGCCCCTGCCGGGGACGAAGATTTGCGAATGTGTCCGCGTGAAAGCGCCTCCCTCACGTACTCCTCCATGGCCTCATTCTCCGCTACCGACAGTGGATAGACTTTGCCACGAGGAGGAACGGCACCAGATTGTAACTCTATGGCACAATCGTATGGGCGGTGCGGAGGTAGGGCAACCGCGCGCACCTTATCGAATACATCCCGGTACTCCTCGTATTCAGGAGGCAACAGAGAGTCCGAGGAAGTACACAGCAACTTGACAGACCCATGGATGCAACTAGCCCCACACTGCGGTGACCACGAGAGGATCTCGACCGATCTCCAATCGAAAGTCGGATTATGCTTCTGGAGCCAGGGGTACCCCAAGACCACCGAGTAGTGTGGAGACGAAATAACCTGGAGGCAGACCGACTCTCTGTGAACGGCACCAATGGCTATCCCCACTGGAAGGGTCTCATGAGTCACGTGTGGCGGCAGAAGGGGTCTGCCGTCTATCGCCTCAAGAGCCAGTGGGGAACCTCGAGCCTGCAGAGGAATGGAATTGGCGGCAGCGAACACACTATCAATGAACAAACCACCAGCACCAGAGTCCACCAACGCCTGGGTCGTCACCGAGCCCCCGACCCAGGAGAGGACAACAGTGATCAGTGGTTTGTCAACACGGGAAACCGGGGACGAGGAGACTCCACCCAAGATCTGCCCCCGACAGGATCTCAGGGTACGAGCGTTTCCCGGACGGTTCGGACATGCCAACCGAAAATGCCCACCGAGACCACAGTACATGCATCGGCCCTCGCGTCTCCGGAGTGCCCTCTCCCCCTCGGACAGGCGAGCAAACCCCAGCTGCATGGGTTCATCCCCAGGAGGCGTGGGAGGAGAGGGAGGCACGGGTGGGACAGCAAACGTAGGCACCAATCTGTTAGAAGACCTCCGCAGGTTCTCCTTAAAGGAAGGTCTCTCCCTGAGTCTGGTGTCAATCAAAATCAGGAAAGAAGTAAGAGACTCGAGCTCAACTGGTAGGTCCTTAGCTGCAACCTCATCCTTCAAGGCATCCGAGAGACCATGAGAGAAAGCAGCGACCAGAGCCTCATTATTCCAGCCCACCTCTGCTGCCAGGGTACGAAACTCAATGGCGTATTCAGCTACGGATCGTGAACCCTGTCTGATGGACATAAGGAGCTTCGCAGCAGAGGCAGCACGAGCCGGCACATCGAATACCTTCCGAAGAGAAACAACAAAACCGGAAAACTCGGCAACCACCGGATTGTTGTTCTCCCATAAAGGGCTGGCCCAGGCCAAGGCCTTGTCCGAGAGCAGCGAGATCAAGAAGCCCACCTTTGATCTCTCAGTAGGAAAGGCATGTGGCAGCAACTCGAAATAAATGCCCACCTGGTTAAGGAAACCTCGGCACTGAGTTGGCTCTCCCCCAAAGCGCTGTGGAAGAGGGGCAGAACCGGTCATACCCCGAAATACCGCAGGCGCAACAACAGGTGTCGGGGTAGACTCTGGCGCAACAACCGGAGCGGCAGTAGGAGCGAGCCCAGGAGCGACAACCGACCCATCGGCAACGGGAGCGAAATGAGCCGTGCGTTCAAGCAGGGTTTGCAACGCCACAGCGAACCGACCCAACAGGTGATCCTGCTGATCAAGTCTGGCAACCAGCGTGGGTAGCGAGGATGGCCCTGTACCGTCAGAATTCATGGCTTGGTCCTAATGTCACGGAACCATGAACCAGACGTACAACAAGAGATAAATGAAAATAAGAAGGCTTTATTGAAAATAAAGCTGTAAAGCAAAAGTCCAAACAGATGGTGAAACCGAGCAGAGTCTTTGCGAAGCCAGAGGTCAGGAACCAGAAGGGTAGTCAGACGAAGCCAGGATCAGGAACCAGCAGGGTAGTCAGACGAAGCCAGGATCAGGAACCAGCAGGGTAGTCAGACGAAGCCAGGATCAGGAACCAGCAGGGTAGTCAGACGAAGCCAGGATCAGGAACCAGAAGCAGCAGCAGTCTTAGAAGCATGTGAACACAAGAGGACCAAGCAAGGAACTGAAGCCACAGACCTCCTATATATATGAGCTAGGCATCCAGCTCCTCCCAGGGGAAGGAGGAGCCGCAGGGTGGAAGGCTACAAGAAACCAAGATGGCCGCCAGCACATGTCAAATGAAGGAGAGCAGCAAGCAGGTAAGACCATGACACGCAGGCAGAAGAAAAACTAGCTCAGTCTATGAAAAAAGGGGATAAGACATTCTTCAGATATATAAATGAAAAAAGGAAATTAAAACAAGGAATAACTAAATTAAAAACAAAGGACGGAAGGTATGTAGAAGAGAATAAAGGGCTAGCCGACTGCCTTAATGAATACTTCTGTTCAGTTTTTACAAAAGAAAAAGGAGAAGGACCTCCACTAGAAAGAATGACTATTAAATCGTTTGATGCATGTATCTTTACAGAGGAAGATGTTCTAAGTTTGCTGTCTAAGGTGAAGACAGATAAGTCACAGGGGCCTGATGAGATACACCCAAAATTATTAAAAGAGCTTAGTGGTGAGCTGGCAAAACCGTTAACAGATTTATTTAACCAATCATTAGTAACAGGAGTCGTCCCGGAAGATTGGAAATTGGCAAATGTCGTGCCCATTCACAAGAAAGGTAGTAGGGAGGAATCGAGCAACTATAGACCAGTGAGTCTGACATCAATAGTAGGCAAATTAATGGAAACCCTATTAAAGGATAGGATTGTGGAACATCTAAAATCCCATGGATTGCAAGATGAAAAACAACATGGGTTTACTTCAGGGAGATCATGTCAAACAAATCTTATAGATTTTTTTGACTGGGTGAATAAAATAATAGACGGTGGAGGTGCAGTAGACATCGCATATCTAGATTTTAGTAAGGCTTTTGACACTGTCCCACATAGAAGACTTATCAATAAACTGCAGTCATTGAGCATGGACTCCCATATTGTTGAGTGGATTAGGCAGTGGCTGAGTGACAGACAACAGAGGGTTGTAGTCAATGGAGAACATTCAAAACAAGGTCATGTTACCAGTGGAGTTTCACAGGGATCTGTACTGGGACCGATTTTGTTTAATATCTTCATAAGTGATATTGCAAAAGGCCTCGCTGGTAAGGTTTGTCTTTTTGCTGATGACACAAAGATATGTAACAGGGTTGATGTTCCTGGAGGGAAACGCCAAATGGAAAAGGATTTAGGAAAACTAGAAGAATGGTCAGAACTCTGGAAACTGAAATTTAATGTGGATAAGTGCAAGATAATGCACCTGGGGCGTAAAAACCCAAGGGCAGAATATAGAATATTTGACACAGTCCTGACCTCAGTATCTGAGGAAAGGGATTTAGGAGTAATTATTTCAGAAGACTTAAAGGTGGGAAGACAATGTAATAGAGCAGCACGAAATGCCAGCAGAATGCTTGGATGTATAGGGAGAGGTATAAGCAGTAGAAAGAGTGAAGTGCTTATGCCGCTGTACAGAACACTGGTGAGACCTCACTTGGAGTATTGTGTGCAGTACTGGAGGCCATATCTCCAGAAGGATATAGATACTCTAGAGAGAGTTCAGAGAAGAGCTACTAAACTAGTACATGGATTGCAGGATAAAACTTACCAGGAAAGGTTAAAGGACCTTAATATGTATAGCTTGGAAGAAAGAAGAGACAGAGGGGATATGATAGAAACTTTTAAATACATAAAGGGAATCAACTCGGTAAAGGAAGAGAGCATATTTAAAAGAAGAAAAACTACCACAAGAGGACACAGTTTTAAATTAGAGGGGCAAAGGTTTAAAAGTAATATAAGGAAGTATTACTTTACTGAGAGAGTAGTGGATGCATGGAATAGCCTTCCTGCAGAAGTGGTAGCTGCAAATACAGTGAAGGGGTTTAAGCATGCATGGGATAGGCATAAGGCCATCCTTCATATAAGATAGGGCCGGGGGCTATCCATAGTATTCAGTATATTGGGCAGACTAGATGGGCCAAATGGTTCTTATCTGCCGACACATTCTATGTTTCTATGTTTCTATGTTTCTATGTAAAGGGCCCAATATCTATCACCCACACACTGGACCTACATACCCAGTGGATGGCTTCTTCACGTGTGAATCAGCCAATGTTATATATTTGATAAAATGTCCATGTGGGTTGCTATATATTGGGGAAACAATGCAGAGCATTAGAGATCGCATTGGAAAGCATAAGTCCACTATCAGGACCAAGAATTTACTTTTACCAATCCCCTCCCATTTTGAGAAATATAACCATACAATTGCTCAATTGAAGTTTCAGGTCATAGAGCGGGTCACCAGACCCAGGCGGGGAGGTGACATTAAAAAACTATTACTGCGTAGGGAGGCCTACTGGATCCATACCCTAGATACCCTACATTCAAGGGGTCTCAATAAAGATTATGAAATTATGCATATATGAGGTCTGGTTCTGTTTACCTGTGCATTTTCTGTTTACCACCAAATATTAATTTATGTATCATTATTTTTTAGACATCGACCACCTAATGAAGGATTTTCTCTGCTGTGCTGGTATTTAATAACATTTAATAACTATTAATATGTGTTCTGATACCTGTGCCGTCTTCTTGATTGATTGATTCTGGATTGTCTATGTTACTATGTTACCATGAATGTACCGCCTTCTTTGGGCGTCGACGTCACTGGGAGGTTTCCTATCCTCAATCATTGATGTGTGTATATATATCTGTTACCCACAATGTACATCTACTTGTTGAAAAAGGCAGTCTAGCCGAAACGCGTCCTAAAATATGGGACATATTGCTATATGACAATAAAATTCTATGAGCATCCAAGTCACGTCTGCTGGGATTTTCCATTCAGCCCCCTATGGTATATGGTAGACATAGCATAGAACATGGATGTTTTATTTAAAGAAAAATTCCTAACTTTCCTTATTTTTTTCCTACAGAAGTGCCAGCAGCACTCGGGAGCCTGAACAACCTCCTGAGGCGGAACCGTAACAGATCCCCTGCGCCAGCCCTCCTGTCCCTAATGTATTGGCTCAGGATAATACGGGTCCCCTACCGGATCCCTCCGCTCAACAGAGGCTCTTCCGTTTTCGCCAAAATTTGAGAGCCCTGGTGAGCAGGCAGAGATCCGGTAGGCCAAATCGAATTAATTATGCGAACCTTGTTCGACGCTCTAGAAGGTTTTGCCGAACATCAGAAGGAGTTTAGTGCTGACTTGATTCGCCGCTGGGAGGGGGCGGAGTCGATGATTCAATGCAGCCCAAACTACCATTATGGGCTAAGCATGATCAGTTTGATGGACTCAATGACGCCCGAGCAGTTGCATGAGTTTAAGATCATGCTAGAGAACGGGTCATGGGAAATTATGCACCGCCCCCAACCCCCCCCATCCCACACCTATCCCCCATCCCACACCTACCCCCCATACTACACCAGTGGCCAGTACCGCCAACCTTTCCCTTCCCACCCCCCCCCGAGCATGTGTTACCTTCTGTCTCTTATTCTTCTCCTGCCCAGTATTTTCCTACTACTTCTTTTCAAACTCCCTCCACCTCTACACACGCGGGTCCCCTCCTCCTCCGACCCTTCCTTTTCCACACCCCACAATTACGCCCTGCATCCTTTCCTGTGGCCCGTAGTTTCATCTCAGTAGATCACCAGGACAAGGGGGCTACCATTGCCAGCTCCAGACCATCAAGCCCACGACAGTCCACCTCCCCTCACCGTTATGAACAATTATAAATAAAAATTATGTTTAGGCCTCCTGCACACGACCGTTGTGTGCATCCGTGGCCGTTGTGCCGTTTTCCGTTTTTTTTTCGCGGACCCATTGACTTTCAATGGGTCCGTGAAAAAAATCGGAAAATGCACCTTTTTGCAGCCGCATCCGTGATCCGTGTTTCCTGTCTGTCAAAAAAATATGACCTGTCCTAATTTTTGGACGGACAACGGTTCACGGACCCATTCAAGTCAATGGGTCCGTGAAAGAACACGGATGCACACAAGATTGGCATCCGCGTCCGTGATCCGTGGCCGTAGGTTACTTTCATACAGACGGATTCGAAGACCCGTCTGCATAAAAGCTTTTTCA
The DNA here is from genome assembly GCF_905171765.1 of Bufo bufo. Taxonomy (NCBI): domain Eukaryota; kingdom Metazoa; phylum Chordata; class Amphibia; order Anura; family Bufonidae; genus Bufo; species Bufo bufo. The sequence goes on along the minus strand of NC_053390.1, from coordinate 746,524,022 downwards.
GAGATGAGTTTTCACTTTGTGAAAACTCAAATCCGACAGTATATTCTAACACAGAGGCGTTCCCATAGTGATGGGGACGCTTCTACTCAGAATATACTGAGAACTGTGTACATGACTGCTGCCTGGCAGCACCCGATCTCTTACAGGGGGCTGTGATCCGCACAATTAACCCCTCAGGTGCTGCACCTGAGGGGTTAATTGTGCATATCATAGCCCCCTATAAGAGATCAGGGGTTGCCAGGCAGGAGGGGGCAGACCCCCCTCCCTCCCCAGTTTGAATATCATTGGTGGCCAGTGTGCGGCCTCCCCCGCCCCCCCCCCTCCCTCTATTGTAATATCATTGGTGGCCAGTGTGCGGCCCCCCCGGCCCCCCCCCTCTATTGTATTAATATCATTGGTGGCCACCAATGAAATTACAATAGAGGGGGGCCGACGGAGGCCGCACACTGGCCACCAATGAAATTACAATAGAGGGGGGGCCGCACACTGGCCACCAATGATATTCAAACTGGGGAGGGAGGGGGGTCTGCCCCCTGCTGCCTGGCAGCCCCTGATCTCTCACAGGGGGCTATGATATGCACAATTAACCCCTTCAGGTGCGGCACCTGAAGGGTTAATTGTGCTGATCACAGCCCCCTGTAAAAGATCGGGTGCTGCCAGGCAGCAGGGGGCAGTCATGTACACAGTTCGTAGTATATTCTAACTAGAAGCGTCCCCATCACCATGGGAACACCTCTGTGTTTGAATATACTGTCGGATCTTAGTTTCACGATGTAACTCAAATCCGATGGTTTATTCTAACATAGAGGCGTTCCCATGGTGATGGGGACGCTTCAAGTTAAAATATACCATCGGATTGGAGAAAACTCCGATCCTATGGTATATTAACTCCTGACTTTACATTGAAAGTCAATGGGGGACGGATCCGTTTGAAATTGCACCATATTGTGTCAACGTCAAACGGATCCGACCCCATTGACTTGCATTGTAAATCAGGACGGATCCGTTTGGCTCCACACGGCCAGACGGACAACGACTTTTTTTTCATGTCCGTGGATCCTCCAAAAATCAAGAAAGACCCACGGACGAAAAAACAGTCACGGATCACGGACCAACGGAACCCCGTTTTGCGGACCGTGAAAAAATACGGTCGTGTGCATGAGGCCTTATATATATATTTTTTTTTATTGTTTAAAAAATAAAAAATAAATTATAGTTTACTTCACTGTGTCTGTGTTTTTATTGTCCTGTACAGGATAACCTTGGCACTACAGCTGTGTTGAAATTAAAATTACCCTAGTCTCACTACTGTGTGTTTATTATAACACCCTTGGTAGTTTTTATTTCAAAACAGCATTAGTGCCAATGTTGTAAGAACCATTAACATGACCATCAATAATGAGCTATCTTTTGGCTCTTTATTGATCATAGACCCTATGATTGGCACATGAAAAAGCAAATGCTTGTTCATTTTTCAATCTTGTGCCCTTTCATATGAGCCCTTGTGGGAGTCCATCAGCATCATCCATCAGCATCATCAGGAATTCATTAATAAATTGTAATTTTACCGTTTAATGATTTCCCGATGACGCTCTAATATAACTAGTGTGATTACCACAAGGTACACGCAAGGGACATACAGTTTTTAAAGGGGTATTCACATAGACAATGGGGGGATTTCGCTTGAATATGCCCCCATTGTCTGATAGGTGTGGGTAACATTGGTAGGACCCGCACCTATATCGAGAACGGAGCAGAGAGCACTGTTGCTGGAGGACAAGAAATTTCCCGTGGTACGTCCACCACCAAGCGCTAATCCCCGCCTCTCCAATAGATATGAATGGAGGGCGGCAGTGCAGTGCGACCTCATCCACTTTCTTGGCTCTGTTCTCAATATATGTGAGGGTACCAGCGGTGGGACCCGCACCTATAAGACAATGTAGGCATATATTAGTGGTATGCCCCCATTGTATGACATGAGAAAACCCCTTTAAGGCCTCTTGCACACGACTGTATGCCCCCAGAGACATACGGTCCGTGAGCGGGCCATATGTCCCGTAGTGGCATTGATCGTGTGCACGAGAGTACACAGCATCATAGTGTACAATGATTCTGTGCAAGTTGAGCTGCCCGCGGGATATAGTCTTGCACTAATAGATCATATGAGTGCGGGACAATAGCCCAGTTTGCGGCACAACATGGTTAGCATCATGATGCTCTGTACTCCAGTACGCACGATCAATGACGATCAGGGACATATGGCCCGCTAACGAACACTATACATCTTTAAGTGCATGTAGTCATGTACAAGAGTTTGAAAGGTGTGGTCCATTATCAAAGCCGGACCAACTTTGAATTTCAACAAGATAGCCCTGGAGAAATATAGGAGCATGTCAACCCTGGGGATCTGAATATATGAAGATGGAACCTAGAGATGCTACTCATTCCAAAACGGATCCGCTAAACGGATGGCAAAACTGAAACGAACGTGACAAACGGATCCGCAATACAGACGGATCCGTTTGAACGGATCCGTCTGAATGGCTTCCGTTTGTCTCTGTTTAGTCAGTTTTTTGATGGATCCGTTTCAAATGCATTTCAAACGGATCCGTGAAACGCAAGTGTGAAAGTAGTCTTAGTGTGTCTTACAGCACAAAGGGTAGCGGTCTAGCAGTTCATATTAATCTCAATCTGTGTGATAACGTGAGATAATTATCAGAAATACATGTCAGTGCATCTGCAAGCACTTCCAATTTATCTATTTTTGGTTTAAGTTTTGGGAAATAATGTATTAATGTGTCTTACAATACAAAGGGTAACGGACTAGCGGTTGCTATTTATCCCAGTCTGAGTGATGACGTGAAATAGTAGGCCAAAATCTGTGTCATTGCATCTGCATTTGAGTTGAGCGGACACCTGAATGTTCAGGTTCGGCAGGTTTGGCCGAACTTGAAAAAAAAAATGTGGGTTCAAGACCTGAACTTAAACCCGAACCCGAATCCCATTGAAGTCAATGGGAACCCAAACTTTTGAGCACTAAAATGGCTGTAAAAATGTCATGGAAAGAGCTAGAGGGCTGCAAAAGGCAGCAAAATGTGCATAAGAGCATGGCAAACGCTCTGCAAGCAAATGTGGATAGGGAAATTAATTAAAAAAACATAAAAGACCTTAAAAAAATATATATTTTTTAATGATATAGGAGGAAGAGGTTGAGGAGGCGGTGAATGGGTGGATGGGCCATGTAGGCTCACGTGGCTGTCTAGGTGGAAGCGGCGGCGAAGGAGGAATAGGTAGCCAACACAGATGTGTGTTATTTTGCATTTTTACATAGGGGTATCCCCCAAAATATTGGGACGTATAAAAAAAAAAAGGAATAAGTGCACTTGAGTACAAGGATGGATGGTTGAGGCTGTTAGAACTGTCTATTCTGCACAAGGTACAGACAAGTCCTGAGAGATCCAAGCTTGGTTCATTTTAATGAACGTGAGCTTGTCCACATTGGCTGTGGACAGGCGGCTGCGTCTGTCTGAAATGACGCCTCCTGCCGTGCTAAATACACGTTCAGAGAGTACACTGGCTGCAGGACAGGCCAGCACCTCCAAGGCATACAGGGCAAGCTCTGGACATGTGGACAATTTGTAGACCCAGAAGTTGAATGGGACAGAACCATCAGTCAGTACGTGTAGGCGTGTGCACAGGTACTATTCCACCATGTTGTTCAAATGCTGCCTCCTGCTAACACGCTCCATATCAGCAGTTGGGGCCGGTTGTTGCGGGGAGGTGACAAAGCTTTTCCACATATCGGCCATGCTAAACCTGCCATCTGAGGTGCTGGCACTGACACAGCTGCGTTGACGACCTCTTCCTCCTCCCCTGCCTTCGCCTTGTGCTTCCACTTGTCCCCCGGCGTCAGTCGGGAATGCTCTCAGAAGCGCGTCTACCAGCGTGCGCCTGTAGTCGCGCATCTTCCGATCACGCTCCAGTGAGGGAATTAAGGACGGCACATTGTCTTTGTAACGGGGATCCAGCAGGGTGGTCACCCAGTAGTCAGAACACGTTAAAATGTGTGCAACTCTGCTGTCGTTGCGCAGGCACTGCAGCATGTAGTCGCTCATGTGTGCCAGGCTTCCCAGAGGTAAGGACAAGCTTCCTCTGTGGGAGGCGTATCGTCTGCGTCCTCCGTATCCCCCCAGCCACGCACCAGTGATGGGCCAGAGCTGCGTTGGATGCCACCCCGCGGGGGAACATGCTTCATCCCCATCCTCGTCCTCTTCCTCATCCTCGTCCTCCAGTAGTGGGCCCTGGCTGGCCAAATTTGTACCTGGCCTCTGCTGTTGCAAAAATGTTGAAGATTCTTAAAGACTGGCCTGAAAGTGTTAGAGATGACCCCTCTTCCTCCTCCTCGTCCTGGGCAACATCCTCTTCCATCATCGCCCTAAGTGTTTTCTCAAGGAGACATAGAAGTGGTATTGTAACACTGATAACGACGTCATCGCCACTGGCCATGTTGGTGGAGTACTCGAAGCAGCGCAACAGGGCACACAGGTCTCGCATGGAGGCCCAGTCTTTGGTGGTGAAGTGGTGCTGTTCCGCAGTGCGACTCACCCCTGCGTGCTGCAGCTGAAACTCCACTATGGCCTGCTGCTGCTCGCACAGTCTCTCCAGCATGTGCAAGGTGGAGTTCCACCTGGTGGGCACGTCACATATGAGGCGGTGAGCGGGAAGGCCGAAGTTACACTGTAGAGCAGACAGCCGAGCAGCGGAAGCGCGCACAGACGGCCCGCACTTTATGCAGCAGCTCAGACATGTCGGGGTAGTTGTGAATGAATTTCTGCACCACCAAATTCAGCACATGCGCCAGGCAAGGGATGTGCGTCAAACCGGCTAGTCCCAGAGCTGCAACGAGATTTCGCCCATTATCGCACACCACAAGGCCGGGCTTGAGGCTCACTGGCAGCAACCACTCGTCGGTCTGTTGTTCTATACCCCCCCACAACTCCTGCGCAGTGTGGGGCCTGTCCCCCAAACACATCAGTTTCAGAAGGGCCTGCTGACGTTTACCCCTGGCTGTGCTGAAGTTGGTGGTTAAGGTTTGTCGCTGACCGGATGAGGAGGTGGTAGAAGAGGAGGAGGAAGCCGAGTAGGAAGAGGAGGCAACAGGAGGCAAAGAATGATGCCCTGCGATCCTTGGCGGCGGAAGGACGTGCGCCAAACAGCTCTCCGCCTGGGGCCCAGCTGCCACTACATTTACCCAGTGTGCAGTTAGAGAGATATAGCGTCCTTGGCTGTGCTTACTGGTCCACGTATCTGTGGTTAGGTGGACCTTGGCAAAGATGGCTTTGCGCAGTGCACACTTGATTTTATCCGATACTTGGTTGTGCAGGGAGGGTGGCGGCTGGGAACGACGTACTGTGGGACAGCAAGCGTCATGAGCTGTTTGAAGCTGTCCTTCTCCACCAGCCTGAATGACAGCATTTCAAAGGCCAGTAGTTTAGAAATGCTGTTATTCAGGGCCAGGGATCGAGGGTGGCTAGGTGGGAATTTACACTTTCTATCAAAGGTTTGTGAGATGGAGATCTGAACGCTACCGTGTGACATGGTGGAGATGCTTGGTGACGAAGGTGGTGTTGTTGGTGGCACATCCTCTGTTTCCAGCAGGTTCCAACGTTCCTCCAGAGGTGGAGGAAGAGGCCGAGGCAGCAGCAGAAGAGGGAGCAGGAGGGGCCTGAGCCCTTTCTTGGTTTTGACCGTGCTTACACCACTGCAGCCCATGTCTCGCATGTAGATGCCTGGTCATGCAGGTTGTGCTAAGGTTCAGAACGTTAATGCCTCGCTTCAGGCTCTGATGGCACAGCGTGCAAACCACTCGGGTCTTGTAGTCAGCACATTGTGTGAAGAAGTGCCATGCCAGGGAACTCCTTGAAGCTGCCTTTGGTGTGCTCGGTCTCTGGTGACAGTGGCCAGCAGCCAGCGAACTGTTTTGGCGACGGCTGCTCTGCTTTTGCACCCTGCTCCCGCTTTTGCTACGCTATTGGCTCGGTCTCACCACTGCCTCTTCCTCCAAACTCTGAAAGTCAGTGGCACGACCTTCATTCCATGTGGGGTCTAGGACCTCATTGTCCCTTGCATCATCTTCCACCCAGTCTTCCTCCCTGACCTCCTTTTCGGTCTGCACACTGCAGAAAGACGCAGCACTTTTCACCTGTGTTTCGTCATCATCAGAGACATGCTGAGGTGGTATTTCCATGTCTTTATCAGGAAACATAAGTGGTTGTGCGTCAGTGCATTCTATGTCTTCCACCGCTGGGGAAGGGCTAGGTGGATGCCCTTGGGAAACCCTGCCAGCAGAGTCTTCAAACAGCATAAGAGACTGCTGCATGACTTGAGGCTCAGACAGGTTCCCCCATATGCACGGGGGTGATGTGACAGACTGATGGGCATGGGTTTCAGGCGCCACCTGTGCGCTTTCTGCAGAAGACTGGGTGGGAGATAATGTGAACGAGCTGGATCCACTGTCGGCCACCCAATTGACTAGCGCCTGTACTTGCTCAGGCCTTACGATCCTTAGAACGGCATTAGGCCCGACCAAATATCGCTGTAAATTCTGGCGGCTACTGGGACCTGAGGTAGTAGGTTCAGTAGGATGTGTAGCTGTGGCAGAACGGCCACGTCCTCTCCCTGCACCAGTGGCTCCACCAACACCACGACCATGACCGCGTCCATTATTAGATGTTTGCCTCATAGTTAGCATTCACAAAGCAAAGTAAAAAGTGGTTAAATCTGTTAAAAATAATTAACCGCCAATAAAATCCCTGATGTAGGGTATTGCACTCAAATTATTATTTTTTTTAACTCTATATGACAGCGGTATTTGTGGCCTAATTGTGACACTCACTTATGCACTTAATCCCAGATGTGCAGTATATCAGAGGGTTTTTTCACCCCAGTAAGCAAAAAGCCGTACTTTTGGCCTAAATGTGACACTCACTTATGCACGTCTAATCCCATATGTGCAGTATATGAAACAGATGGATTTTTTTCAACACAGTAAGCAAAAAGCTGTATTTCTGGCCTAAATGTGACATTCACTTATGCACATCTAATCCTAGATGTGCACTAAATAAAACAGATGTTTTTTTTCACTCCAGTATGCCCCAGTATGAGAAAGCCATATTTGTGGCCTAAATTTCACAGTCACTTATGCATGTCTAATCCCAGATGTGCAGTATATCAGAGGGTTTTTTCACCCCAGTAAGCAAAAAGCTGGATTTCTGGCCTAAATGTGACACTCACTTATGCACGTCTAATCCCAGATGTGCACTACAGGGAGTGCAGAATTATTAGGCAAATTAGTATTTTGACCACATCATCCTCTTTATGCATGTTGTCTTACTCCAAGCTGTATAGGCTCGAAAGCCTACTACCAATTAAGCATATTAGGTGATGTGCATCTCTGTAATGAGAAGGGGTGTGGTCTAATGACATCAACACCCTATATCAGGTGTGCATAATTATTAGGCAACTTCCTTTCCTTTGGCAAAATGGGTCAAAAGAAGGACTTGACAGGCTCAGAAAAGTCAAAAATAGTGAGATATCTTGCAGAGGGATGCAGCACTCTTAAAATTGCAAAGCTTCTGAAGCGTGATCATCGAACAATCAAGCGTTTCATTCAAAATAGTCAACAGGGTCGCAAGAAGCGTGTGGAAAGACCAAGGCGCAAAATAACTGCCCATGAACTGAGAAAAGTCAAGCGTGCAGCTGCCAAGATGCCACCTGCCAGCAGTTTGGCCATATTTCAGAGCTGCAACATCACTGGAGTGCCCAAAAGCACAAGGTGTGCAATACTCAGAGACATGGCCAAGGTAAGAAAGGCTAAAAGACGACCACCACTGAACAAGACACACAAGCTGAAACGTCAAGACTGGGCCAAGAAATATCTCAAGACTGATTTTTCTAAGGTTTTATGAACTGATGAAATGAGAGTGAGTCTTGATGGGCCAGATGGATGGGCCCGTGGCTGGATTGGTAAATGGCAGAGAGCTCCAGTCCGACTCAGACGCCAGCAAGGTGGAGGTGGAGTACTGGTTTGGGCTGGTATCATCAAAGATGAGCTTGTGGGGCCTTTTTGGGTTGAGGATGGAGTCAAGCTCAACTCCCAGTCCTACTGCCAGTTTCTGGAAGACACCTTCTTCAAGCAATGGTACAGGAAGAAGTCTGCATCCTTCAAGAAAAACATGATTTTCATGCAGGACAATGCTCCATCACACGCATCCAAGTACTCCACAGCGTGGCTGGCAAGAAAGGGTATAAAAGAAGAAAATCTAATGACATGGCCTCCTTGTTCACCTGATCTGAACCCCATTGAGAACCTGTGGTCCATCATCAAATGTGAGATTTACAAGGAGGGAAAACAGTACACCTCTCTGAACAGTGTCTGGGAGGCTGTGGTTGCTGCTGCACGCAATGTTGATGGTGAACAGATCAAAACACTGACAGAATCCATGGATGGCAGGCTTTTGAGTGTCCTTGCAAAGAAAGGTGGCTATATTGGTCACTGATTTGTTTTTGTTTTGTTTTTGAATGTCAGAAATATTTGTGAACGTTGAGATGTTATATTGGTTTCACTGGTAAAAATAAATAATTGAAATGGGTATATATTTGTTTTTTGTTAAGTTGCCTAATAATTATGCACAGTAATAGTCACCTTCACACACAGATATCCCCCTAAAATAGCTAAAACTAAAAACAAACTAAAAACTACTTCCAAAAATATTCAGCTTTGATATTAATGAGTTTTTTGGGTTCATTGAGAACATGGTTGTTGTTCAATAATAAAATTAATCCTCAAAAATACAACTTGCCTAATAATTCTGCACTCCCTGTATATGAAACATATGGGTTTTTTTTTCACCCCAGTAAGCAAAAAGCTGTATTTCTGGCCAAAATGTGACACGCTCTTATGCACGTCTAATCCTAGATGTGCACTAAATGAAACAGATGGGTTTTTTTTCACTCCAGTATACCCCAGTATGAGGAAGCCATATTTGTGGCCTAAATTTCACAGTCACTTATGCATGTCTAATCCCAGATGTTCAGTATATCAGAGGGTTTTTTAACCCCAATAAGCAAAAAGCTGTATTTCTGGACTTGCAGACATGCAGATATCCTGTGCTGGTGCACTATCTTTGCATAAAGTGGCTGCCGATTATGTATTGATATTGACAAACTGAAGTAAAAAAAAGTTCGTTTTCAGCAGTAGTTGGCTCAGGGCAGGCTTAAAAAAATTGTGCACTGCACCCACAAAAAACATTTGCTGTAGATCGCTGAGTAAAAAAGCAGTTCTTCATAAGATTTCTCCCTGATCTCTCCCTCACAGCAGCTGCAGCCTCTCCCTACACTAATCCGAGCAGAGTGACGGGCGGCGCTACGTGACTCCAGCTTAAATAGAGGCTGGGTCACATGCTGCAGTTGGCCAATCATATCCATGCCAATAGTAGGCATGGCTGTGATGGCCTTTTGGGGCAAGTAGTATGACGCTTGTTGATTGGCTTCTGTGCAGCCTTTCAAAAAGCGCCAAGAAAGCGCCGAACACCGAACCCGAACTTTTACGTAAATGTTCGGGTTCGGGTCCGGGTGCCGAAAACCTAAAGTTCAGTACGAACCCAAACTTTACAGTTCGGGTTCGCTCAACTCTAATCTGCAAGCACTTCTAATTTATTTATTTTTGGTTTAAGTTTTGGGAAATAGAATATTATTTTTTTCTTACAAAACTAAAGGTTTATTTTTACCAGTTTGAGTGCTAATGTGAAATAATAGAATGAAATCTGTGTTTTTTCATCTCCCGATATTTAATATTTCTATTTTATTTTGTTTCAGTTTTGGGAAAATAGCATATTTGTGTGTCTTACAATGCAAAGGGTAGCGGACTAGGGATTCATATTTATCTCAGGCTGAGTAATAACGTGAAATAATAGGCTGAAATCCATGTTGTTTCATTTCCACACATTTTAAGACCAAGAACAAATAGTAATTACAATTAGTGATAGACGAATATCGACCGGGACGGTTCGCAAACACGATAGTGAAAGCGCTCAAATGTTCGCGAACCGCAAGTTTGCGGCGGGCCACATTCACTTTAATGGCAGGCGAACCTGAAAAACCTTCAGCTCATATTTTCAGCCCCCAAATACTTAGTAGAAGTGTACAAATAGTCCCACAACATGGACAGTGAAATACTAGAGGGGGATCAATGAAAAAAATTTCAACAAAAAATATGTGTCTTAATCAAGGGACATTTTTATGCATCTTAAAGGGAAATTCTCTGAAATGTGCCCTGTTGGAGCCGAATTTTAATTTTATTTTAGGGCACTGGAGTACGGGCCTTAAAAATTAGGCATTCACCTGACATAAAAGAAATTCTGATTATGTGGCTCGAGGTACTTTTTGCGGTCAATGGATAAAATTTTTACTGTAGGCCAATGAACTACAGGCCCCAAACATTAGGCATTCACCGGACAGAAAAGATCAAGTGATAATGTGGCCGGAGATATATTACACAATCAATGGATATCAATTTTACTGCAGGCCAGTACAAATACAGGTCAAATACATATGTTTAAAAGAACTAAAAATATAAAATTGGATTAAAAAGATGGCTAACGAAATCCACCCTCTTGAAAAAAAAACTAATGATAATAGTTGAAATTCGATAAGACGTGGTTGTCACTGGTGTTCAATTCCTCCGAGGCCACAACAATTATTCATTCAGCTTACATAAAAGAAGAAGTAAGTATGTGGCTGGAGGTAGATTGCACAGACATTGGATATCAATTTTCCAGCAGGCCAATGTATTACAGGCACCAAAAATGATGCATTCACCGTACAGAAAAGATCAAATGATTAAGTGGATGGAGGTATATTAGACGGTCCATGGATATCAATTTTACTGCAGGCAAGTGGAGTACAGGCCCCAACTATTAGGCATTCACCGTACAAAAAAGAACAAGTGATTATGTGGCTGGAAGTACATTAGGCGGTCACCGTATTACAATTTTTCTGTTGGCCAGTTAAATAACAGGCCCCACAAATTATGCATTCACCGTACAGTAAAGATCAAGTGAGTATGTAGCTGAAGGTATATTAGACGTCAATGGTTATCAATTTTACTGCAGGCCAGTGGAGTATAGGTCCCAAACATTAGGCATTCACAGGACAGAAAACATCAAGTGATTATGTGGCTGGAGGTATATTAGACGGTCATTGGATAACAATTTTAGTGCAGGCCAGTAGTATAGGCCCCAATAATTATGCATTCACTGTACAGAAAAGAACAAGTGATTAGGTGGCTGGAGCTATATTAGCCGGTCAATGGATATCAATTTTACTGCAGCCCAGTGGAGTATAGGCCCCAAACATTAGGCATTCACCGTACAGAAAAGAACAAGTGATTATGTGGCTGGAGGTGCATTAGGCGGTCACAGTATAACAATTTTACTGTTCGCCAGTAGGGTTAATCGAACCCGAACTGTAAAGTTCGGGTTCGTACCGAACTTTAGGATTTTTGGACCCCGGACCCGGACATTTCCGTAAAAGTTTGGGTTTGGTGTTCGGCGCTTTCTTTGCGCTTTTTGAAAGGCTGCACAGCAGCCAATTAACAAGCGGTTAACTGTCTGACTTTAGAAACCATCACAGTTATGCCTACTAATAGCATGGCTGTGATTTGCCAGAGCAGCATGTGACCCAGGCTCTATATAAGCTTGAGTCATGTAGTGCTGCACATGACTCTGCTGTTACAAGTGTAGGGAGAGGATGCTGCTGGACTTGTGATTTCAGGGAGAGAATAGGAGAGAATCTAAATCAGCGATCTACAGAGAAATAGTTGTGTGGGTGCAGGGCACAATCGTTTTACCCTGCCCTGAGCTCATTGACCAAAAATCCTAACTTTTAGAATTCTGTTAGTTAGGTTGGTGGCAGTGGTGGCCATTTTATGCATGTTCAGTGCACCAGCACTGCATCTAAGCTTTTGGGACATTGCAAATCACAATTTTTTTGGGCAAACTACAACATCTGTATTAGTCAGTGTGCAATTTAAGGTAGAAATACACCCATCATTTTCTGGGGTTTTAAAAACACACTTTTTGGATAGGAAGAATACATGTTATCAGGATGGTTGTCTTACCCAAACTCCTTTACTTATTCAGGACTATACCAGTCCCAGTCCCGAGTGGAGATCTTCAAGGTCTACAAAGGGATGTAATGAAGTTCATATGGGGCAATAAAAGGGCCCGTATAGCTAAGGCTACCATGTGCCGACACAAAACACAAGGTGGTCTATCAGTCCCTGATTTCATAAAATATTACAAAGCGGCTAGATAAGCCCAGCTTTTTTTGACACACACCAAATATGAAACTCATCCACTATGGATCTCGTTGGAGCAGTCCCTTTTGTCTCCTTGGTCATGGAAAGCTTTAATCTGGTCTACACTTCCCATTCCAAAAAGAATTTGTTCCGACTCACCGCTATCATACCAGGCCATACTGTTATGGAGGTCGGTTAGATTTAAGTTTTTATTACAGTCAAAGCCTTCTCCGCTCCTCCAATTAATAGGCAATTCTGCCTTCCCACCGGGATTGAGATACTCCAATTTTAAGTGGTGGATTGACAACAATTATACAACCCTGCACAGATTCCTGGTTAGGGGGAAATTGATTGCCCTGAGCGATTTTAGAGATAAAGTTGACCTCCCTAGCGGTGAATCATTCAGGGCTAATCAAGTTTTCTCATTCCTTCTTTCCCTGAAGATTGATAATCGAATATTAGACTTTTCTTCCTTTGAAAGATTTGTTAACTTCTCTTTGTGTAGACGGGGTTTATTATCTAGACTATATAGTATGCTGGACTTCACACCTGAGGGGGTTCGTCTTCCGTACATGGTGGAGTGGGAGAAGGACACCCAGGAAGAATGTCCACTATCTGAGTGGTTTCTTCGTTCCCAGACTTTGACCAAGACTTCCTGGCAGACCACACTAGCCGAGACCTCTGTGAAGGTCCTTCATAGAACTCATTTAGTACCATTTCGGCTGCACCGTATGTACCCAGATGTATCTCCATTATGCTTTAGAGGTTGTACTGAAGATGGTACGGTCTATCATATTTGGTGGGCCTGCCCTCATGTTCAACTATTCTGGTCCAAAATTGGCAAATTGCTTACTACAATATTAGGATGTCCCTACCAAATTACACCAGCTTTATGCCTCTTGGGGGATAAGCCTCCTGAACTAACTTTTGCCAAATTCAAATTATCACAACACATTTTAATGGCAGCCAGAATTCATATAGCGTTTAAGTGGAAAACAAGTGTCTTAAGCTTCCAAGCAGTTTTGGATAGAGTTAATAGGATACTTCTTTATGAAAAGCTCTCGGCAATTCGAGCAGACACTTTTGAAGCGTTCGAAAAATTATGGGAACCCTGGGTCACCTCAACCTACTCCGCCAGAATACAACATAGTTTATCACTGTAATGTGCATTATCCTGTGTGATATTACCTCAAACTAGAAATGAGCAGCCTGTTCATATTCATGATGCCATCTAAAATCACTTGCTATTCTCCATCTAAGGATTATTAGAGGATCTCCATGTGACAATTGTTATTGTTTTATTCATATTATTTCTTATTTCTTATTTCCTTGTATGTCTATACTTACTGTATGAACAAATTGTACGTATTTCAACAATTATTCTTTAATATACCAAGATGCTTTTATGATGATGAAAATAATTTTCAATAAAGCATTTGAAACATACAAACACACTTTTTTGCCAAAAAACAGTATTTTCCAGATCTGCAAGTGTTAAATTCAAGTTTAATATATAAGGCTTTCATATTCAGTTACCAAAAAAACACTTTTTTGGCAATATACAACATCTTGATTAGTCAGTGTGCAATTTAAGCTAGAAATACACCCATCATTTTCGGGGGTTTGAAAAACACACTTTTTTTTTTTCTTCAAAAAACTGTATTTTCCATATGTGCAATTGTTAAATTCAAGTTTAATATATACAGCTTTCATATTCTGTTACCAAAAAAATACTTTTTTGGCAATATACTGTACAACATCTTGATTAGTCAGTGTGCAATTTAAGGTAGAAATACACCCATCATTTTCGGGGGTTTAAAAAACACACTTTTTTGACAAAAACACTATTTTCAGGCCTTGCAGCATCAGCTGTCAAATTCAGTTGTTAAATAAACACTTTAGCTCGCAGCCTTTGATGCAAATGTCATTGTGAGATACCCCCTTAATACATTTGGGTTACATACAGAGATTTTAAATACCGCCATTTGGTGCACCAATATTGAATTCAGTTCTACACTGGTTCAGGCCCTGTAAGATGCCCCCTCTACATACAGGGTTTTGATTCAGGGATTTGAAATACAGCCATTTGAAATACAGCTATTTTGTGCAAATAAATATTTAATTTAGGCCTACACTGGTTCAGGCCCTTTGAGATTATCCCTCTACAAACAGGGGTTTGATTCAGGGATTTGAAAGACAGCCATTTGAAATACAGCCATTTTGGGCAAAGAAATAATTACTTTAGGCCTACACTGGTTCAGACCGTGTGAGATACACCCTCTACATACAGAGGTTTTAAGTCAGGGATTTGAAATACAGCCATTTGAAATACAGCCATTTTGTGCAAATAAATATTTAATTTATGCCTACACTGGTTCAGGCCCTGTGAGATACTCCCTCTACTTACAGGGGTTTGATTCAGGGATTTAATATACAGCATTCTAAATACAGCCATTTTGGGCAAAGAAATATTGAATTAAGGCCTACACTGGTTCAGACCCTGTGGGATACTCCCTCTACATACAGGGGTTTGATTCAGGGATTTGAAATACAGCCATTTGAAATACAGCAATTTTGTGCAAAGAAATATTTAATTTAGGCCTACACTGGTTTAGGCCCTGTGAAATACTCACTCTACATACAGGGGTTTGATTCAGGGATTTGAAATACAGCCATTTTGGGCAAAGAAATTTCGAATTTAGGCCTACACTGGTTCAGGTCCTATGAGATACTCCCTCTACATACAGGGGTTTGAATCAGGCATTTAAAATACAGCCATTCTAAATACAGCCATTTTGGGCAAAGAAATATTTACTTCAGGCGTACACTGGTTCAGACCGTGTGAGATACACCCTTACATACTGTCGTTCTATTCTACTATTAAAGATCCTAAATTCGAAAAATATGAGGACAGCGTCAAATAAGGGACGTGGCCCAGGTCGTGGTGCTGCTGGTAGAGCTCCTGTTGCAGGGAGAGGACATGGTTGATCTGTGCCAGCTACACGCACAAGTGAAACCCCTTCCTCAGGTGCGAGTAGGCGACAAAACCTGCAGCGGTATTTGATCAGGCCTAATGCTGCTCTACGAATGGTGAGGCCTGAACAAGTACGGGCGATAGTAGATTGGGTTGCTGACAGTGGATCCAGTTCCTTCACATTGTCTCCTACCCAGTTTCCTGCTTAAAGACCACAGATGGCACCTGCAGCCCATGTCCATCAGTCTTTCAGCTCACCCCCTTGCAAATCAGCCAAGCAGTCTGAGCCCCAAGTCATGCAGCAGTCTCTTCTGCTTTTTGATGACTCTGTTAGCAGGGTTTCCCAGTGACATCCACCTAGCCCTGCCCCAGAAGTGGAAGAGATTGAGTGCACCGATGCCCAACCACTTATCTTTCAAGACGAGTACATGGGAGGACCATCGCAGCACGTCTCGGATGATGACGAAACACAGGTGCCAACTGCTGGGGCTTTCGAAAGTGTGCAGACCGACAAGGAAGGCAGAATTGAAGACTGGGTGGAAGATGATGTGGAGGACGATGAGGTACTCGATCCCACATGGAATCAAGGTCATGCGAGTGACCTATGTAATTCGGAGGAAGAGGCGATGGTCGCGCAGAGCCACCATCACCACCTCCTCAGGCAGAGAGTTCCATAGTCTCACTGTTCTTACCGTAAAGAATCCTTTTCTATGTTTGTGTACAAACCTTCTTTCCTCCAGACGCAGAGGATGTCCCCTCGTCACAGTCACAGTCCTGGGGATAAATAGATGATGGGATAGATCTCTATACTGACCCCTGATATATTTATACATATTAATTAGATCTCCCCTCAGTCGTCTTTTTTCTAAAGTGAATAACCCTAATTTTGATAATCTTTCAGGGTACTGTAGTTGCCCCATTTTAGTTATTACTTTAGTTACCCTCCTCTGGACCCTCTCTAGCTCTGCTATGTCTGCCTTGTTTACAGGAGCCAAGAACTGTACACAGTACTCCATGTGTGGTCTGACTAGTGTTTTTTAAAGTGGTAGGACTATGTTCTTATTACGGGCATCTATGCCCCTTCTGATGCAACCCATTATCTTATTGGCCTTGGCAGCAGCTGCCTGACAGTTTTTTGCAGCTTAGTTTGCTGTTTATTAAAATTCCTAGATCCTTTTCCATGTCAGTGTTACCGAGTGTTTTATCATTTAGTATGTACTGGTGACTTGCATTATTCCTTCCCATGTGCATAACTTTACATTTGTCACTGTTAAATCCAGTGGCGTAACTACCAGGGAAGCAGCTGATTCGGGGCCCGGGTTGCCAAGGGGGCCCGGCACCCCGGCAGCGTGTGTGACAGTTTATTTTCAAGTTCGTTAAATATCGATGTCTTACTATTCAGGGCCCCTTCACAGCAGCAGCGGCGGCTGACCAGGCCCCCTCGCTAATGTCATCTAATCTTACTGTCTCCTAAAGTCTTCCTAATGTATCAGTGTATCAGAGGCAAATCATTTACCCTCACAACCATAAAGGCTGCAATATAACTGATTGAAAAAATATGAGACTTCTACTGTTATAGCTGGCTAAGTGTACATCTATACACATGACAGCTGCCCAACACACCCAGCCCTGCTATATCTCTATATGACAGCTGTCCCAGCACACTCAGCTCTGCTATATCTCTATATATGAGCAGCTGTCATGTGTATAGATGTACACTTAGCCAGCTATAACAGTAGAAGTCTCATATTTTTTTCAGTCATCAGCAAGGCAGCTGTTATGGTCTTGTGGTTAAATGCTTTGCCTCTGATACAGAACGTTGTGGGTTCGAATCCCAGCAGCAACTTTTCTGAAATACAAGCACTGACTCCATATATGGACATACAGGGCGGGACACAGGAAGAGGCTGCATCGCATCGCTGACATGGAGGTAAGTAGAAGTGTTTATTTTATTTTTTTTAATACCCGACTGTTACTGCCATGGGGGGAGCGGGGAACACTTGATACTGGCACATGGGGGGGTTGGCACCTGAAACTGGCACATGGGGGGAGGCACCTGATACTGGCACCTGGGGGGGAGGGTGGGCACCTGATACTGGCACATGGGGGGAAGAGAGAGGCACCTGATACTGGCACATGGGGCGTGGCACCTGATACTGGCACCTGGGGGGGAGGGGGGTTGGCACCTGATACTGGCAAATGGGGGGGAGAGAGGCACCTGATACTGGCACATGGGGGGAGGCACCTGATACTGGCACCTGGGGGGAGGGGGGAGTTGGCACCTGATACTGGCACATGGGGGGGAGAGAGGCACCTGATACTGGCACATGGGGGGAGAGGGGTTGGCACCTGATACTGGCACCTGGGGGAGGGGGGTTGGCACCTGATACTGTCACATGGGGGGGAGAGAGGCACCTGATACTGGCACATGGGGGGTGGCACCTGATACTGGCACCTAGGGGGGAAGGGGGGGTTGGCACCTGATACTGGCACATGGGGGGGAGAGAGGCACATTATACTGGCACATGGGGGGAGGCACCTGATACTGGCATCTGGGGGGGGAGGGGGGGTTGGCACCTGATACTGGCACATGGGGGGAGAGAGGCACCTGATACTGGCACATGGGGGGAGGCACCTGATACTGGCACCTGGGGGGATAGGGGAGTTGGCACCTGATACTGGCACATGGGGGGGGGGGGGGCACCTGATACTGGCACATGGGGGGGAGAGGGGTTGGCACCTGATACTGGCACCTGGGGGAAGGGGGGGTTGGCACCTGATACTGGCACATGGGGGGGAGAGAGGCACCTTATACTGGCACATGGGGGGAGGCACCTGATACTGGCATCTGGGGGGGAGGGGGGGTTGGCACCTGATACTGGCACATGGGGGGGAGAGAGGCACCTGATACTGGCACATGGGGGGAGGCACCTGATACTGGCACCTGGGGGGGGGGAGGCACCTGATACTGGCACATGGGGGGGAGAGGGGTTGGCACCTGATACTGGCACCTGGGGGGAGGGGGGGTTGGCACCTGATACTGGCACATGGGGGGGTGAGGGAGAGAGACACTTGATACTGGCACTTTTTTGTGGGGGGGGGAGATGGCACTATGATACTGGGACATGTGGGGGGGAGGAGAGAGGCACTTGATACTGGCACATGTTGGGGGGCATCTATGGGGACACTTACTGGCACATTATTGGGGGGCATTATGGGGGACATTAGGCCGGCAGCCTATCAGAGGCCGGACACAGAGGGGCATCTACTGGGGCACTATATATGGGGCATTTTATACTGGTACATTATGGGGGGCACTAGCAGGAAGGGGGGAGAGGAGCACTATGGGGGAATTTACTGGGGGCACTATATAGGGGTATTTTATACTGGGACATTATGGGGGCACTATGGGGACATTAGCTCAACTGGGGGCATTACAAGAGGGTATTTTTGCACTGTCACATTATAAGGAGAATTATTACTACTGGGGGGGGCATTATGGTGGGCTTTATTACTCCCCCATGGTATGACCCCTAGTAGCAGCACCAGCCTCTCCCTGCTCTGCTATCCCTCTGCCCCTTCTCCAAATCCTTATTATGAAATCTTTCTCATTAGGATAAAGCACATCAGCTCCGCCGAGTCCCCGGCCAAAGTGTTGAAGTGGTTGAAGTGGCGTCCGAGATCCCCAAGGGCCAAGTAACTGTAAGTTTTCATGTGAAATATGTTTATGTTATACACATATAGCATCCACTGTGCCACACAATATACAGTATACCGCTACACTGTGCCAAAGGAGTGGGGTTTACACAGGAGGATGGAGGTGCGAAGCGCGCTGGAGGGGGCCCTTACAAATATTTGCTGTGGGGCCCAGTCACTTCTAGTTACGCCCCTGGTTAAACCTCATCTGCCACTTATCTGCCCAAGCATCCAATCTATCCAGATCCCTCTGTAGTAGTATACTGTCCTCTAAATTACTTTACACAGTTTAGTGTCATCTGCGAAAATTGATACTTTACTATGCAAGCCTTCTACGAGATCATTAATAAATATATTGAAGAGAATAGGGCCCAATACTGACCCCTGAGGTACCCCACTAGTGACAGGGACACAATCTGAGTGTGTACTGTTAATAACCACCCTCTGCTTTCTATCATTGAGCCAGTTACTTACCCACATACAGACGTTTTCTCCCAGTCCGAGCATTCTCATTTTATATACTAACCTTTTATGTGGTACAGTGTCAAATGCTTTGGAGAAGTCCAGATATACGACATCCATTGATTCGCCGCTGTCAAGTCTAGAACTTACCTCCTCATAGAAACTGATTAAATTAGTTTGGCATGACCGATCCCTCACAAAGCCATGCTGATATGGCGTTTTTTGCTTATTTCCGTTGAGATGCTCTAAGATAGCATCTCTCAGAAAACCTTCAAACAGTTTACCCACAACAGATGTTAAACTTACCGGCCTATAGTTTCCAGGCTCTGTTTTTGGACCCTTTTTGAATATTGGCACCACATTTGCCATGCCCCAATCCTGTGGAACATTCCCTGTCAGTATAGAGTCCGCAAATATCAGAAATAAGGGTCTGGCTATGACATTACTTAATTCCCTTAGGATACGGGGGTGTATGTCATCCGGTGCTGGCGATTTTTCTTTTCTAATCTTTTTAAGTCGCTGATGTACTTCTTCCTGGGTCAGACAGGACACTTTTAATGGGGAATTTATTTTTACATTCTGCATGTCATCTGACAGTTTATTTTCCTCAGTGAAAATGGAGAAAAAAATATTTAACAGTTTTGCTTTCTCCTCGTCGCTCTCTGCGACTCCCCCCTCATTACTCTTTAAAGGGCCGACACCTTCAGATTTATACTTTTTAACATTTATATAATTGAAGAACATTTTAGGGTTAGTTTTACTCTCTTTGGCAATTAATCTCTCGGTCTCTAGTTTGGCCGCTTTTATTTGTTTTTTACATGTTCTATTTTTTTCCTTATAGTTTTTCAGTGCTTCCGTGCCACCCTCCTGTTTTAGTGATTTATATGCTTTCTTTTTGTCATTTATTGCTTTCTTTACAGTTCTATTTATCCACATTGGTTTCTTTTTTGTTCCTTTACCTTTTATTCCCATACGGTATGTACCTCTCACAGTGAGATTTTAGGATGCTTTTAAAGATATCCCATTTTGTGGCTGTATTTTTATTTTTGAGGACTTTGTCCCAGTTAGTTAGGCCTATGGCCTCTCTTAGTTGGCTAAATTTAGCTTTTTTTAAGTTTGGTATTTTTGTTCCTCCCTGTAGAAACGCTCTTTTGAATGATAATTGGAAGGTTATTACTTTATGGTCACTATTTCCCAGGTGTCCACCAACCTGCACGTCTGTTGTTCTGTCAGGCCTATTGGTTAATACTAAGTCCAGTATGGCCGTCCCTCTAGTCGGGTCCTGAACCAGTTGGGAGAGGTAATTGTCTTTGGTTATTGCCAAGAACCTGTTTCCCTATTGAGATATACAAGATTCAGTTTCCCAGTCTATATCTGGGTAGTTGAAGTCCCCCATAATAACCACCTCATTATGATTTGCCGCCTTGTCTATCTCGTTTAGTACGTGTTTTATTTTATATCATTTCACTACTTTGTCATTTACATTTTCTGGTGAAATTTACCAATTTTTGGGTGTATAGTACCACTGCTGTACCTAGTAGACAGGTTAAACAAAAAAAAAATTGTCAGTTATATATTCAGGTGAATTTCTAAAAATTTTTGGTGTGATGTAACACTCCTATAACTAGTAGACCGAAAAAAAAAAAAATTGTCTGTTACATTTTCTGATGAAATTCACAAATTTTTGGGTCGTGAACATCACGGGGCCGTGCGACATGGTGGGGCAGTAAGTGTGCACATGCCTACACGAACTGACTGACAGGGGTCAGCCCCTGCAACTTCTGGGTCTCCAAATTGGGCACATGGCCTGAGCTTGACCTTTACGCTTTGGAGGTGCTGGCCTGCCCTGCAGCCAGTTTATTGTCTGAACGTGTGTTTAGCACGACTGGAGGGTTATATTTCCCAATGTTTTGGGGTGTACCCTAATTTAAAAAAATAAAAATAAATTTGAAACCAAAAAGCAGTGTAGGCTACCTCCTCCTCCTCCACCGCCACTTTCACCTACACCGCCACATCCACCGCCTCCTCAACCTCCTACTCCATTTGGACCTGGTCCTCCTAGATCAAGATTATTATTTTTTATTTTTACGTATTTTATGTTAAAGTAATTTCCCTATCCACATTTGTTTGCAGAGCACTTGCCATGCTCTTAACCACATTTTGACGCCATTTGCAGCCCCTTTCCATTACATTTTTACAGCCATTTTAGTGCTCAAAAGTTCGGGTCCCCATTGACTTCAATAGGGTTCAGGTTCGTGGTCAAGTTTGGGTCCCGAACTCAAACTTTTTTCCGAAGTTCGGCCGAACCCGTCGAACCCGAACATCCAGGTGTCCGTTGAACTCTATTGGCCAGTTAGATTACAGGTCCCAAAAACTATGCATTCACCATACAGTAAAGATCAAGTGATTATGTGGCTGGAGGTATATTAGATGGTCATTGGATATTAATTTTACTGCAGGCCAGTGGAGTATAGGCCCCAAACATTAGACATTTACCGGACAGAAAACATCAAGTGATTATTTAGCTGGATTTAAATTTGACAGTCATTGGATATCAATTTTACTGCAGGCCTGTGGAGTACAGGCCCCAAACATTAGGCATTCACCGGACAGAAAAGATCAAGTGAATATGTGGCTGGAGGTATATTAGACGGTCATTGGATAACAATTTTAATGTAGGCCAGTACAAATAAATGTCAAATTAAAATGTTTAAAAGAACTAAAAATATAAAATTGGATTAAAAACATTACTAATGAAATCCCCCCTCTTGAATAAACCCCAAATGATAATAGGTGAAAATCGATAACACGTCGTCGTCATAGGTGTTGAATTCCTCCGAGGCCCCAACAATTAGGCATTCACCGTACAGAAAAAATCAAGTGATTATGTGGCTGGAGGTATTTTAGACGGTCAATGGATAACAATTTTACTGCAGGCTAGTGGAGTACAGGCCCCAATCATTGGGCATTCACCGGACAGAAAAGGCATTTTATGCAGCTGTATTTACATAAGACAGGGACCATTCTTTGTTCTGGGTGGTGGCAGATATGTGTGGGCTGGGATGAGGAAATTCAATTAAACGTGGTCGTCACATTTGTTGAATTTCTCTGAGATCTATGCCTCATTTATTTTTAGAAATGTGAGGTAGTCCACACTGTCGTGAGCTAGGCGAGTGCGCTTATCTGTCACGATCCCCCCTGCTACGCTGAACGTCCTTTCGGACAGGACACTCGACAAGGGGCAAGCCAAGAGTTTCATGGCAAATTGTGCCAGCTCTGACCAAAGGTCAACCTGCACACCCAGTAGTCCAGGGGTTCCTCGCTTTTTAGAACGTCCACATCGGCCGTTAACCCGATGTAGTTAGACACCTGTCGGTCTAGGCATTCCCTGAGGCTGGATCCGGAGGGCGGCAGCAGATAGGTTAGCTGTAAGAATGATCTCATATCCGAAGTGACCATCACATCTTCAAACCGTCCTCTTTTTGCAGGCGCGGTAGGATTGGTACCCGCACCTGTTTCGCTGTGGGAGGAAATTCCTCTGCCAGTGCCCACAACAGCAGAATGCAGCATCTCTCGCAGCAAAGCCTGGAAATGCTGCATTCTGACAGCCCTCTGTGATGCTGGTAACATGTCAGCCATTTTGTGTTTGTACCGGGGGTCTAAGTATGTTGCCACCCAGTACAGGCCCTTGACCTTTATGCTTTTTATACGGGGTCCCTCTTCAAACACTTGAGCATGAAGGCCCCCATTTGCACCAAATTGGAAGCGGTGAAGCGCCCTGGCTCCTGCTTATCGCCCAGGAGAATGTCTTCCTCGGTCTCCTCCCCCCAGCCACGGACAACACCAGGGATCCCCGAAAAGTTTAAAGGAGTGGAGTGGAGGACAAATGGGAGGAGAGAGGAGAAGGAGAAGAGGCAGGACATGGAGCGCCGGGTGTGTGGCTTTGTGGGTTCTGACGGTGTTGGGATTACCGCGACTTATGCGTTGACAGCACTGGCTGCAGATGGCAACACTATTATCAGCAGCTGACAAGTTTAAAAAAGCATACACTGCGGAACCATGTGCCGGCGTCTTGGGAGCGCCAGATGTGAACGTGCGTGGCGGATGGCTCGCTCCAGATACATTTGCAGTCTGCTTTTTGCCTCCTGTGCACTGCGAATTCTGCCTGATTCTCCTCCTTCTCCTTCCTATCTGCTGCTCCATCTCTCCCTCTGAACTCCCCTACTCTTCCTCTCTTGTAGGCACCCACGTGCCATCCATCGACACGTCATCATTGTCACCTTTACCACCACTGACATTAGAGATCTTGGACTAGGCAGCAACAGTGGGGACCTCCGTCCTTGGGCTGATCTGGGTACTGTCGTCAGACCGCTGGGTGGCGGCTGTTGCTATCTCCTCTTCCTGTTCCGATGCCAAGAATGGCTGCGCATCGGTAATGTCTGTGAATGGATGGCAAAATAATTCCTGTGTCTCGAGTGGAGGGGCTGTGGTGGTGGTGGTGGTGTCTTTTGGGGTGTAGACTGAGTATATATAAAATTTAACTTTTACTATGATTTCACTTAAAATACGTTGGTGGTAGCAGTGAGACAAAAACAATAGACTTACATACATATAAACACTTACTATGCCACCTAATAAGACCACGATATAATCAGTCTACATATGGTAAATAAATTTATAGGAGGTACGACATATCTCTGCACACACGTACCTGGTGCATTGAGGTATAATATTTTTGTACATAAGTGTCTTTTGGGGTGAACACAGCAGAGAATGAGGAGGGTTCAGATACAGAGGAGGAGGAGGGTGCAGAAGCGAATGGCTGAGTGAACCATTCAACCAACTCTGGTGCGTCCTTTGACGTAATCGCGCAACCTTCTCCAACTTCCCACTTAGGCTCCAGCCTGCATATTCCCGACCCCTACTACCCCTGTGGAATGGCCTGCCTCTTCCTCTGCCTGTTATTTTCAAAATGACCCTGTGACAAAGTCCCTATAGAAGAGCAGTATTTGTGGAATCAGGTATATAGCAGGCCTCAATCAATATTTGGTGAAAGACGGTATATCAATTCCCTCTTTTAGTATTTTGTGGAAACAGGTATATAGAACCCCTTAATGAGTATTTGCTGGAAGCTAATATGGTAGATCCAACCCCTTAATCAATATTTGGTGGAAGCCGGTGTATCGCAGGCCTCAGTCAATATTTGGTGGAAGCTGGTATATCAATCCCCTTTATCAGTATTTTGTGGAAACAGGTATAAAGAACCCCTTAATGAGTATTTGCTGGAAGCTGGTATATCAAACCCCTTAATCAATATTTGGTGGAAGCTGGTGTATCGCAGGCCTCAATCAATAATTGGTGGAAGTCGGTATATCTATCCGCTCTATGAGTACTTTGTGTAAACAGGTATACAGAACCCCTTAATGAGTATTTGATGGCATATCAAACACTTTAACCACCTCAGCCCCCAGTGCTTAAACACCCTGAAAGACCAGGCCACTTTTTACACTTCTGACCTACACTACTTTCACCATTTATTGCTCGGTCATGCAACTTACCACCCAAATGAATTTTGCCTCCTTTTCTTCTCACTAATAGAGCTTTCATTTGGTGGTATTTCATTGCTGCTGACATTTTTACTTTTTTTGTTATTAATCGAAATTTAACGATTTTTTTGCAAAAAAATGACATTTTTCACTTTCAGTTGTAAAATTTTGCAAAAAAAACAAGATCCATATATAAATTTTGCTCTAAATTTATTGTCCTACATGTCTTTGATAAAAAAAAAATGTTTGGGTAAAAAAAAAATGGTTTGGGTAAAAGTTATAGCGTTTACAAACTATGGTACAAAAATGTGAATTTCCGCTTTTTGAAGCAGCTCTGACTTTCTGAGCACCTGTCATGTTTCCTGAGGTTCTACAATGGCCAGACAGTACAAACACCCCACAAATGACCCCATTTCGGAAAGTACACACCCTAAGGTATTCACTGATGGGCATAGTGAGTTCATAGAACTTTTTATTTTTTGTCACAAGTTAGCGGAAAATGATGATTTTTTTTTTTTTTTTTTTAATTACAAAGTCTTATATTCCACAAACTTGTGACAAAAAATAAAAAGTTCTATGAACTCACTATGCCCATCAGCGAATACCTTGGGGTCTCTTCTTTCCAAAATGGGGTCACTTGTGGGGTAGTTATACTGCCCTGGCATTCTAGGGGCCCAAATGTGTGGTAAGGAGTTTGAAATCAAATTCTGTAAAAAATGACGAGTGAAATCCGAAAGGTGCTCTTTGGAATATGGGCCCCTTTGCCCACCTAGGCTGCAAAAAAGTGTCCCACATCTGGTATCTCCGTATTCAGTAGAAGTTGGGGAATGTGTTTTGGGGTGTCTTTTTACATATACCCATGCTGGGTGAGAGAAATATCTTGGTCAAATGCCAACTTTGTATAAAAAAATGGGAAAAGTTGTCTTTTGCCAAGATATTTCTCTCACCCAGCATGGGTATATGTAAAAAGACACCCCAAAACACATTCCCCAACTTCTACTGAGTACGGAGATACCAGATGTGTGACACTTTTTTGCAGCCTAGGTGGGCAAAGGGGCCCATATTCCAAAGAGCACCTTTCGGATTTCACTCGTCATTTTTTACAGAATTTGATTTCAAACTCCTTACCACACATTTGGGCCCCTAGAATGCCAGGGCAGTATAACTACCCCACAAGTGACCCCATTTCGGAAAGAAGAGACCCCAAGGTATTCACTGATGGGCATGTCGAGTTCATGGAAGTTTTTATTTTTTGTCACAAGTTAGTGGAATATGAGACTTTGTACGAAAAAAAAAAAAAAAAAAAATCATCATTTTCCACTAACTTGTGACAAAAAATAAAAAATTCTAGGAACTCGCCATGCCCCTCACGAAATACCTTGGGGTGTCTTCTTTCCAAAATGGGGTCACTTGTGGGGTAGTTATACTGCCCTGGCATTCTAGGGGCCCAAATGTGTGGTAAGGAGTTTGAAATCAAATTCTGTAAAAAATGACGAGTGAAATCCGAAAGGTGCTCTTTGGAATATGGGCCCCTTTGCCCACCTAGGCTGCAAAAAAGTGTCACACATCTGGTATCTCCTTATTCAGTAGAAGTTGGGGAATGTGTTTTGGGGTGTCTTTTTACATATACCCATGCTGGGTGAGATAAATATCTTGGTCAAATGCCAACTTTGTATAAAAAAATGGGAAAAGTTGTCTTTTGCCAAGATATTTCTCTCACCCAGCATGGGTATATGTAAAATGACACCCCAAAACACATTCCCCAACTTCTACTGAGTACGGAGATACCAGATGTGTGACACTTTTTTGCAGCCTAGGTGGGCAAAGGGGCCTATATTCCAAAGAGCACCTTTCGGATTTCACTCGTCATTTTTTACAGAATTTGATTTCAAACTCCTTACCACACATTTGGGCCCCTAGAATGCCAGGGCAGTATAACTACCCCGCAAGTGACCCCATTTTGGAAAGAAGACACCCCAAGGTATTCCGTGAGGGGTATGGCGAGTTCCTAGAATTTTTTATTTTTTGTCACAAGTTAGTGGAAAATGATGATTTTTTTATTTATTTTTTTCATACAAAGTCTCATATTTCACTAACTTGTGACAAAAAATAAAAACTTCCATGAACTCGCCATGCCCATCAGCGAATACCTTGGGGTCTCTTATTTCCAAAATGGGGTCACTTGTGGGGTAGTTATACTGCCCTGGCATTCTAGGGGCCCAAATGTGTGGTAAGGAGTTTGAAATCAAATTCTGTAAAAAATGACGAGTGAAATCCGAAAGGTGCTCTTTGGAATATGGGCCCCTTTGCCCACCTAGGCTGCAAAAAAGTGTCACACATCTGGTATCTCCGTATTCAGTAGAAGTTGGGGAATGTGTTTTGGGGTGTCATTTTACATATACCCATGCTGGGTGAGAGAAATATCTTGGCAAAAGACAACTTTTCCCATTTTTTGATACAAAGTTGGCATTTGACCAAGATATTTATCTCACCCAGCATGGGTATATGTAAAAAGACACCCCAAAACACATTCCCCAACTTCTACTGAATACGGAGATACCAGATGTGTGACACTTTTTTGCAGCCTAGGTGGGCAAAGGGGCCCATATTCCAAAGAGCACCTTTCGGATTTCACTCGTCATTTTTTACAGAATTTGATTTCAAACTCCTTACCACACATTTGGGCCCCTAGAATGCCAGGGCAGTATAACTACCCCACAAGTGACCCCATTTTGGAAAGAAGAGACCCCAAGGTATTCGCTGATGGGCATAGTGAGTTCATGGAAGTTTTTATTTTTGTCACAAGTTAGTGGAATATGAGACTTTGTATGTAAAAAAAAAAAAAAAAAAAAAATCATAATTTTCCACTAACTTGTGACAAAAAATAAAAAATTCTAGGAACTCGCCATGCCCCTCACGGAATACCTTGGGGTGTCTTCTTTCCAAAATAGGGTCACTTGTGGGGTAGTTATACTGCCCTGTCATTTTCCAGGGGCCCTAATTCGTGGTAAGTAGGTAAATGACCTGTGAAATCCGAAAGGTGCTCTTTGGATTGTGGGCCCCTTTGCCCACCTAGGCTGCAAAAAAGTGTCACACATCTGGTATCGCCGTACTCGGGAGAAGTTGGGGAATGTGTTTTGTGGTGTCATTTTACATATACCCATGCTGGGTGAGAGAAATATCTTGGCAAAAGACAACTTTTCCCATTTTTTTATACAAAGTTGGCATTTGACCAAGATATTTATCTCACCCAGCATGGGTATATGTAAAATGACCCCCTAAAACACATTCACCAACTTCTACTGAATACGGAGATACCACATGTGTGACACTTTTTTGCAGCCTAGGTGGGCAAAGGGGCCCAAATTCCTTTTAGGAGGGCATTTTTAGACATTTGGATACCAGACTTCTTCTCACGCTTTGGGGCCCCTAAAATGCCAGGGCAGTATAAATACCCCACATGTGACCCCATTTTGGAATGAAGACACCCCAAGGTATTCAATGAGGGGCATGGCGAGTTCATAGAAAAAAAAAAATTTTGGCACAAGTTAGCGGAAATTGATTTTTTTATTTTTTTTTCTCACAAAGTCTCCCTTTCCGCTAACTTGGGACAAAAATTTCAATCTTTCATGGACTCAATATGCCCCTCAGCGAATACCTTGGGGTGTCTTCTTTCCAAAATGGTGTTATTTGTGGGGTGTTTGTACTGCCCTGGCATTTGAGGGTCTCCGCAATCATTACATGTATGCCCAGCATTAGGAGTTTCTGCTATTCTCCTTATATTGAGCATACAGGTAATGAGATTTTTTTTTTCCGTTCAGCCGCTGGGCTGAAAGAAAAAAATGAACGGCACAGATTTCTTCATTCGCATCAATCAATGTGGATGAAAAAATCTCTGCCAAAAAAAGAAAAAGGAGGGGAAAGGCGTCTGCCAGGACATAGGAGCTCCGCCCAACATCCATGCCCACTTAGCTCGTATGCCCTGGCAAACCCGATTTCTCCATTCACATCAATCGATGTGGATGAATAAATCATTGCCGGGATTTTTTTTTTTATATATACAAAGTGTTTGCCAAAGTATATGAACACCGCCACCTCCTCAGCTCATATGCCTCGGCAAACGTATCTTTTACTGCAGAGGAGAAATCTCGTCTTGCAGCGCCGCATACACCGACTTGCGTGTAATCTGACAGCAGCGCAATGCTTCTGTCCGAATGCACATCAGTGCTGCAGCTAGTCGATCGGTTGGTCCACCTGAAAGGTAAAAAAAAAAAAAAAAAAAAAAGAAAAAACCAGGCCGCAAAGCAATAACTTTATTAACTTTAGAACAGAACATATTAACTTTTTTTAACTTTTTTAACTTTTTTACTTACCGGTAATTTTTTTTTTGTTTAGTTTTTTTTACCTTTATAGAACAAACCTCTCCTTCCCATGGGACAATGTGCAAAGCGCAAATCGCCCAAAGATGTGGCGAAGTACGTTATGCACTTTATCCCAGGTGAAAGGAGAGGTTTGCAGCAGCTGTGAGTAAAAGGGCCCTAATAGCCCTGTGTGCCTGTCCTGTGAGATGCAATCCCTATGCTAGGTGTACCTGTGTGTGGTACTTCCGGAAACACTCACCTAAGCATAGGGCAGGGTGGTCAGGGCAGTCAGGACAGAAATAGCGGGTGTCACGCCTTATTCCACTCCTGCTACAGACACGACATTTTTTTCGGGGTGGCGGTTGGGTTGAGGTACCAGCAACGACACTGGGGAAATGTCGCTCGTGTAGACGGCTAACTACACTGGTGGATGGGGCCACGGAACCTCCTGGGTAAAGGAGGTTCGCGATGATCTCTTCCTGGAATTTGAGGAAGGATCCTGTTCTCCCAGCCTTACTGTAGAGAACAAAACTATTGTACAGCGCCAATTGAATTAAATATACAGACACCTTCTTATACCAGCGTCTGGTTCTGCGGGAAACTAAATAGGGAGCCAACATCTGGTCATTGAAGTCCACCCCTCCCATGAGCGCATTATAGTCGTGGACTGAGAGGGGCTTTTCAATGACACGGGTTGCCCTTTCAATTTGGATTGTCGTGTCTGCGTGAATGGAGGAGAGCATGTAAACGTCACGCTTGTCTCTCCATTTCACCGCGAGCAGTTCTTCGTTACACAAGGCAGCCCTCTCCCCCCTTGCAAGACGGGTGGTTACAAGCCGTTGGGGGAAGCCCACGCGACTAGTTCGCGCGGTGCCACAGGCGCAAATCCGTTCTAGAAACAAATGCCTAAAGAGGGCCACACTTGTGTAAAAATTGTCCACATAAAGATGGTACCCCTTGCCGAATACATACCGGGCACGCTTGCTTTGGATGTATTGTTTGAAGCCAAGGCGCCCGGTAAAATGTATTAGGGACTCGTCTACGCAGATGTTTTGCTCAGGGGTATACAAATCTGCAAATTTCTGGTTGAAATGGTCTATGAGGGGCCGAATTTTGTGGAGCCGGTCAAAAGCTGGGTGGCCTCTGGGACGGGAGGTGGTGTTGTCGCTAAAATGCAGAAAACGCAGGATGGTCTCAAATCGTGTCCTGGACATAGCAGCAGAGAACATGGGCATGTGATGAATTGGGTTCGTGGACCAATATGACCGCAATTCATGCTTTTTTGTCAGGCCCATGTTGAGGAGAAGGCCCAGAAAAATTTTAAGTTCGGAAACTTGGACTGGTTTCCACCGGAAAGGCTGGGCATAATAGCTTTCCGGGTTTGCGGTTATAAATTGTGTGGCATATTGGTTGGTCTCTGCCACGACTAAGTCCAAGAGCTCCGCAGTCAAGAACAGCTCAAAAAATCCCAGGGCCGAAGCGATTTGAGCCGTCTCAACCCGAACTCCAGACTGGGCGGTGAAAGGGGGAACTACAGGTGCGGCTGAAGTTGGTGACTGCCAATCAGGGTTTGCCAGCACCTCAGGGACTCTAGGGGGTCTATGGGCCTGTCTGCGCGGTGGCTGCGACGGGGTAACTACTGCACGTGCCACCGTACTAGCTTCAACTGCCCTTCTGGTGCTCGCTACTTCACCAGGTTGTACGGCAGTGCTGGTACTAGGTCCAGGAAGGGCTGCGCTGCTGGTGTATGCCTCACCACGTGATCCGGCATCGACAGCCCCACTCTGCTGCTCTTGAAGCGGATCCTGCGTAACCTGTGGTCTAGCGACACGGGGCCGGGTACGCCTGGTGCTGCCAGGGACCTCAACCTCCTCGTCCGAACTTTGGGTCAGAGAGCCACTGCTTTCTACAGGTTCATATTCTGACCCGCTAGATTCGTCAGATGAGGGTTCCCACTCCTCATCCGACTGGGTCAGAATCCTGTAGGCCTCTTCAGAAGAATACCCCCTGTTTGACATTTTGGACTACTAAATTTAGGGGTATTCCCTGAGACTACCCAAGAAAAAAAGCAAACCTGTCTTACAAAGGGGAGGCTAGCGAAGTACCGGAGGCCGCTGCGGTTGATAAAAAATATCAAAACAGATTTTTTTATCGCCGCAGTGCGTGTAAAGTGAATGTGCAGTGATCAAAAAATAATAATTTTTTGTCACTGCGGTGGGGCGGGCGTGGGTGAACGCACGTGTGGGCGACCGATCAGGCCTGATCGGGCAAACACTGCGTTTTGGGTGGAGGGCAAACTAAAGTGACACTAATACTATTATAGATCTGACCGTGATCAGTTTTGATCACTTACAGATACTATAAAAGTACAAATGCTGATTAGCGATACGCTAATCAGCGAATAAAAGTGACTGCGGTGCGGTGGGGTGGGCGCTAACTGACGCTAACTACCTAACCAAGGGGCCTAAACTATCCCTAAAACCTAACAGCCAATACCAGTGAAAAAAAAAAAGTGACAGTTTACACTGATCACTTTTTTTCCTTTCACTAGTGATTGACAGGGGCGATCAAAGGGGTGATCAAAGGGTTAATTGGGGTGCACGGGGGTGATCTGGGGCTAAGGTGTGCTGTTTGGTGTACTCACTGTGAAGTCTGCTTCTCTGCTGGATCCAACCGACGAAAAGGACCAGCAGAGGAGCAGAGAAGCCATATAACAGATCATATTTACTAATATGATCTGTTATCTGGTTTGTGATTCGATTTTTTAAAAATCAGCAACCTGCCAGCGACGATCATTGGCTGGCAGGTTGCTGATGCAACTCTCCTCGAACTTTTGCCGGCCCGCGATGCGCATGCGCGGGCCGGCTGTGACCGAAATCTCGCGTCTCGCGAGAAGACGCGCCGGCGCGTCCACTCGGAATGAAACAACCACCTCCAGGACGCGTCTGTGCGTACAGCGGTCCGGAGGTGGTTAATCAATATTTGGTAGAAGCCAATGTATCGCAGGCCTCAATCAATATTTTGTGGAAGCCGGTCTATCACACCCCTCAATCAATAATTTGTGGAAGTTGGTATATCAAACCCCTTAATCAGTATTTTGTGGAAGCAGGTATATCACACCCCTTAATCAGTTTTTCTGGGGGAAACAGTTATATCACACCAGTTGCAATTAGTTATTCCAATAGCGTTTGTCCCGCTATCTAGCTGTGGTATCTCAGCAGAACCGCACAAAACTGCTGCACAATACAAATGCACTATAATATACTTTCTATGTTAGAAGGCATATTATAGGTATATCACACCCCTCAATCAGTTTTTTGGGGCAACAGGTATATCACACCAGTTGCAATTAGTTGTTCCAATAGCGTTTATCCCCCTGTATAGCTGCGGTATCTCAGCAGAACCGCACTCAACTGCTGCACAATACAAATGCACTATTATATACTTTCTATGTTAGAAGGTATATTATAGGTATATCACACCCCTCAATCAGTTTTTTTGGGGGGGAAACAGGTATATCACACCAGTTGCAATTAGTTCTTTCAATAGTGTTTGTCCCCCTGTATAGCTGCGGTATCTCAGCAGAAACGCACTCAACTGCTGCACAATACAAATGCACTATAATATAATTTCTATGTTAGAAGTTATATTATAGGTATATTACCTCCCTCAATCATTTTTTTTTTGTGGGGGCAACAGGTATATCACACCAGTTGCAATTAGTTATTCCAATAGCATTTGTCCCTCTATTTAGCTGCAATATTGCAGCAGTACCGCACACAACTGCTGCACAATACAAATGCACTATGATATACTTTCTATGTTAGAAAGTATATTATAAGTATATCACACCACTCAGTATGTCACACCTATCGATAGCACACCTATACCAGTCCTTAAAAGGACTTTTGTGGCCCTATTAGCTAGCTTTCGGTGTCCTTAACAGTCTGTCCCTGCTCCACACAGCAACCTCTCCCTACACTGGCGAAAAACAGAATGTAAAATGGCTGCCAGATCGGGTTTATTTATAGGTTAGGGGTTGTGCCCATGCATTGAAACATCTCAATTGGCTGTCCTGTCCCACCTGATGGATGTGTCATGGGTCAAAGTTCGGCACAATGCAAAATAATATGCTGCCGTCTTACATCGCCATATGTTCGCTTGCTCGGAGAATCGCGAACGAGCAAAGTTCGCCGCTAAACAACTGCTGGGCGAACCGCATGGCCATCTCTAATTGAGAATTCCATGGGTTCCTGGCTATGTGGCTCTGTCTGTGATCCTTTATCCTGGTCTTGTGTCTAAACAGTGTTATGCATTGTATGCCTGGATTGCTGGTGTCTTTCATTAGCGTCTCTATTTCCTTGCAGCTCAGCAGCCAGGTGTCCTTGGACCATCCCAACAGGTAGCAGTCCAGTCGCCCACCTGCGACAAAGACTAGATCCATGTATAGATGATAAAGGTTGAATACCAGTGAAGCACCAGCGTATCATCCCTAGGATTTAATTCAAAGTCAAACTGGTCAATTGACACAGTGGTACACTTCTGCCACTTATCCGCCTGATCTGTACAGCTTGCTCAGCTTTGAAACCTGCTGTCCTTCTTTGTTGCGGTTCCTCTCTGGCCTGGTTTATTCTTGATTATTTTTGTCTGGAACTTTAAAAAAAAAACATTCATTTTGGCTTTCTTTTGATCCTGTTGTCTGTTCTGTGTACACTTGTGATATGTTCAGGGGTTCTCCTGACCCCTGAACATGATGCTTGGAATGTAAGCATTTCTATTTTTCATTTAGAAAATATGTAATGAGTTCACCTAGGTCAGGGGGTACCAGGCATGGGTGTTGCTAGGTTAAAACATTCAGGGCCTGGACCCCTGATGTTTTGTCCCAGGCCCCGAATGTACTGCCTGCCAGATAGATCCAACTGTATTGCCATCCTCAGGACGGCTGAAGGACCTGTGATGACATCACAGTCCATGTGATCAGTTCTAAATGCAGTAGTTGAAAAGGATCATGTGACCAGTGCAGGAAAGGACGGCTCTGCAGTAAAGCGAAGTCCTGGGAAGAAGCGTAGGTGAGGTCTGCTACATGAGGAGAGGTAAGTGAAGGGGTAGATTTCTCAGTGTGAGAGGCAGAGCATTGTTAGGAGTTGTAGTTATTTAACTGGTACTGTATGTTAGGGCTGAAGTTATTTACATGGGACAGTGGGGTGGATTGATGTTAGTTACATGGGACTGAATATTGAGGGGTGATGTTATTTACATGGGACTGTATGTTAAAGGTGGCTGGGGAGGGGTGATGTTATTTACGTAGGACTGTATTTTGGAGGGGGCTGTAGATAGAGATGGATGCTATTTACATGCGACTGTATATTGGAGGGGGCTAGAGAGATGGTGTGATGGTATTAACATGGGACTCTATGGTGGAGGAGGGAAATAATATTATTTATATGGGGCTGTATAGTGGAGGGGCTAAGGAATTATCATTTCTGAGGACAGTAAACTTAGGACTATAACTACAGGGGGCACTGCAGGGGGCATTATAAATACTGGGGGCTCTTCGAAGCAAGCATCATAACAGTAGGGGGCAATATAAATTCTGAGGCACTGTGTGGGCATTATAATAGTAGGGGGTATTATAAATGCTGGGGGCACTGTGTGGTGCATTTTAAATCCAGGGGACATTAAGCGTTCTTATTACTACAGGAGGCTCTATAGGAGGGACTTATAGATACACATTATTTCTATTAAGAGCATTATGGGTGGCCTTATTACTACTGAGGGGTCTGTAGAGAGCTTTATTACCACTGGGATAACAATAAGGGGGCCTTATTTCTACTAGGGGCTCTGTAAGGACATTAATACCGGAGGGCTCTTCTACTAATTGGGGCACTCTTGGGGAGCACTATCACTGTCGGGGGCACTGTAGGGGGCAGTATTACTAATGAGGGCATTCTAGAAGGGAATTACTATTGGTGGGACTATGAGGAGTACTATTACTATGGGGGGCACTCATTTTACTTCAGGATAGTATTTAGGGGTAGAGAAAAGTGAGGAAGCTAAGATGTCTGTGTTTCACACTCTGCAGAGATGAGACATATCTGAGAGAAGTTGTCCGGACCGAATGGAGAAGATGATGACAGAGAAGATCTACATCAGAGGAGACGTCACCTGGGAGGCACTGGATGTTACGTGCTGCTGTATAGCTGTATAGCAAGTGAAGTAAAATGTCTTCAGTGCTAATGTTTGCAGGTGAAGGGGTTGGGTGGGGGCGATTGGTTGACTTCGAGAATTGGGCATTATTCATTAGGGCTTGAGCCCCAGATCTTTTGAGACCCTTGCAACGCCCCTGGTACCAGGGATTTACAATTTGCTATAATTATACTATAGACAGCATCGATAATATGCCGTTCTTCTGAGATCTGCTCCATTTTCAGGCTTAAAAGGGCAAGCTCCAGTTTCAGCACTATCTTTTGATCATTCACTTGTGAAATCAAAAGAAATACCTCTTCACAAAACTGCCTACTGTAGATGTCCTACAGCTCCAAAGCATATGAAAAAAGTCCCCCTTATTCCCACATTGCCTCCCGCAGAGACCCAAAGTATGTGGATTAGATTTTGCCGTACACATCAGTAAAAGGTAAATGCGCATGTAAATCTTTTTGACCATAGCTATAGGATGTCTAGACATTAGCTAATTGCTTCTACTGGTGCAGAATTATTTCCAAATTTCCCCCAAACATTCATATGCTGACTAATCAAAATATGTACACATACTACTTCTATGAGTAAAACATGCAAGCCAGCACTCCTTCCAAAAGGACAAGAATTTTGAATCTCCCAGTGCTACAGTTCTCTGAGTGAGACATGAGAGCCAGTCCTCATTTCAAAAGGTCAATAGTGCTGAATGTTTCAGTATTGCACATCTCTTATGGTGATATACAAGCCAGAACTCCTTCCAAAAGTGCAAGGTCAATTAGTATCTCAAGAGAAAATTGCCCTGATTAGCCAAGTGGCCTTGGGGGTGCTCTTGTGGCCACTATGGCGCCTGTTCCGCTCATAAACAAGCGTTACCTTCTCCCGCACTGTATAGTAATTGCTACTATCGGTTCAACAGGCAGGAGTCTGCCCTGTTTCTCCCTGGGCGTTCCCTCTACCTGGCTGTAGCGCTGTCCAATCGCAGCGCAGAGCTCACAGCCTGGGAGTTTTTTTTCTCTCTGGCTGTGAGCTCTGTGGAATGTTAACCACTACACTATAAAGCTGCATGGCCAGTTACAAAAAAATAATAATATACGAGACTTCTGCTGTATAGGAATACTCACTACTAGTAACTGGCCATGCAGCTCTAAGGTGTAGTGGTTAACATTCTTGGCTGTAAAGTAGAAGGTTGTGAGTTCGAATCCCGCCAGAAACTTTTCAGAAATAGAGGTTAAATTAGATTTAAATACACTCGAGCATCGCGCTACAGCACACCCATTATTCAGCCGAACACCGCGATGTGCCGAGCATAGCGATGCTCGAGCCAAACTGGTGTGTGGCTGAGCATGCTCGCTCAACACTATTAAAAACCAGATGCAGAGCATGGTGGATGGATCAAACATGACTGCATGAGCACTTGCCATGTCTCTCCCTCAGCTTACAGGACAATGGTGGAGAAGCGCAGGATGAGGCTTTTTTTTTTAGAGCATCACAGGGTTTGGCTGGCTGCACAACATTATGGGTCATCTTGCATTTTCGGGCTTCTTACTTTCCCTTTGTAACATATGCTACCAGGAAGAGAAAGGAAATTTGCTTTGCTGTAAATCGAAGTTTTCCTAAACTTTGGACCAAATTTTGAATGCTTTGCTTCGCTCAACAATAGGTAAGGGATTAAATGTTTCCTAACACATGGGAAGCATTCTCATCACATAGCCACAGCTTTGATCTAACAGCAAAAATCTGAGAAAGTGTGGGTCTCCTAAGCATATAAAGGGAAAGACAGCATTTGATGCCCTAAAAAAACCTGTGTGCTGATGACATAATGTACTGACACACACAAATATGAACATAATTGGAATTCACACCAGCCTAACAACTTTTAGAGTAGTTGTATGATGACTGGTGTATGACGTAATTTTTTTTTTTAAAAAACACTAAAAATTGTGATGAAATTTGAAGTCCTGATTTTGTTTCATGGTGAGCTTAGTCATGTAGGAAATAAGAAAAAAATCACCATGTTATATGAGCTTTATTAATCCATTCTTATGAGTGGTATCTGTCTCTGAAAATTACATAGAAATATACTTGACTGAAACAGTTAACATTACTTCTTGAGGATATAAACTAGCAAAGAAATAAAAAAAATAAAAAATCCAGCAATTCCCCAGCTTGAAAACAGGTAAATAATGACGATCACACTGCCGCCTTTGGAAAGTGATATCTTGAAAACCTTACTTATTAAAGGATCCTTGAGGACTGGTTAACAGGTGATCACAGACAGGCTCTGTTATCAGAGAAACTCGCTATATAATCTATTTGAAGTGGGAATGTCAAGTGCTACACGATGAACTGAGAAAATCCTGCAGTTCTGTGATAGTTCATTATATAAGTTATTCCCAATTCTCCACACATTCTGACTTTTTATATTTTGCCGTACACTTCTAAGTCAGTAAGTTGAAAGTATTGATTTTTTTGTAATCTAATGGCATCAGTTATGCATACTTACTCAGTGGTGACCTAAAAATCAACATTTTGAAGAAAATGTATTTAACTTGATAGAATAGATTTCCCAGGCAGGACCTAGCAGCTGAATATTTCAATAAATGCTGAAAATAGCTGAATAGTTCCCAATGTAATGGTTTATAATTGCACCAGTAAAGAGCATATGTATTACATTTGGTGTTATTCCCTAGATATCAAATTCAATGTGAAGAGTATTAAACTTTTTTTTTTTACTCAATCTCCAATTTCTAAGATTTTAGTCTTTTTTTTTTTGTCTCACCCACTGTATTGAATGCTTCTCCCACCTCTTAGATTGGTCTGGAATGTGGATTTTTATGTCTTATGTATTGTGTTTCTGTATAGATATTGATGCCTGCATTTCTACCAAGTATCATTCAGGGCGTTACACTGCATAATCAGTTGGCATTTAACTAATTAAAACAACGCATACTAATGATAATCTTTGAATTCTCTCAGCTTGTTGTCATTTAATAGGAACCCTCATTATTTACTTTCAAAGATGCAGGGGTAATTAGGTTGGGTTTACATTGTAACTGCCATTTCAGTTTATTTTTAATATTGTGTAGGGACAGGGATGTTAACCACTTGCTGAACGCCAATAGGCTTTAAACGTGAGATCAGCATATAACTCTGCAAGGATATTCCTGAAAGTCCTTGCAGAGTTAATAGCTACATGCTGATCATACAACAGTGGGAGCAGGGAGCCCTCTGTCAGGCAAGGATTTTTAATTTTCAATTTATTTATATTTGTTTAACTTTTTATTTTTACTTCTCTGCCTTCTTCATTGCTGTTTACATAGCACTTAAAAGAGTTTGGCATTAATATAAATTTATTCCACCCAACAAATAGCCTTGTTAAAGCTATATTCCGCCTTTAACAAGGGCAAATATGTCAGCCACAGTTAAAGGAGAAATCAGCAATAAAAAAAGGTTTTGTATGATCTTATTGTGTTTGGGTTGGGGGGTATGCAGTGACCCGGTGGTTCATTGCTAAATGAGTTAATGCAATGGTTCGCTGCCAAAAGAATTATTTTTTTTATTCTTCTTTATTCATAATTCAAAAAAAACACAAAGTATAAAATTATACAAAACAATCAA
Organism: Bufo bufo; assembly: GCF_905171765.1. Taxonomy (NCBI): domain Eukaryota; kingdom Metazoa; phylum Chordata; class Amphibia; order Anura; family Bufonidae; genus Bufo; species Bufo bufo. The sequence continues at coordinate 746,484,812 of NC_053390.1, read as the reverse complement.
TTGTTTTTCCCATTGCTTTTTTATTTCCCCCCACCTCGCCTAACCCTTACGTATTCTGAGAGAGAGATAAAAAAATAATAATAATTTGTACCATATTTTCCAACCAAAAATTCCAAAATTTAACAACATTATATATTATTCTCTCTACCTTCATCATATTTTCCACTGCACTCTTCCACTCTGTCACCAAAGGTGGGTTCTTTTCAATCCATTTCTTAACTATAATAAGTCTTGCTTGGATCAGAAATTTGCAAAGTACCTTCCTATCTATTTTTGAAATCAACAGCTGTATTGTACCTCCTAATATACAGGCCGCTGGATCGTTTTCTATTTGTACTCCCATATTTTTTCAAATAATATCCGCTACTCCAGTCCAATAACAGAAGAGTTTGGGACATCTCCACACTGAATGAAAGAGACCTGCTTGTTCCATACCACATCTAGGACATTCATCTGTGGATTTCAGACCCATCCTTTTGAGTAACAGTGGGGAATAGTACAGCCTATAAATAAAGAAAAATTAGGAGACCCCATGGAAGGCCCTCATTGAGACCAGAGACCTATCCCTTAATATGAAGGCTGAGGGGAAGAGGTGGCTCACCTAGTGTTGCAATATGAGAGGTGCTCTAGGTCTAAACTGACTCACCCAGTCAAAAGGAATAGAATGCAAATAAAAGTATAGACCAGCACTCAGATATGGATATAAAAGCAGGAATTTATTAATGCTGAAAACAATGGTATTTGACCATATGAGATCAATGCAAGGTGTGGAATGACCAATAAAAATCGATATGTATAAAAAAGAGTAGTAAGTACTGGAAAGATATTTAAAAAATAAGCGAAAAAATGAGTTGCTGAATACTGTAGGTGTTAAGTGATATCAAATGGATGTGTTGGTGTGCACATCAAAGTAACCCTGTATGGAGAGTGGCAGCGCTGTAGCAGGTGGCATAAGGCTGTCTAGAATAGATACATTATGCTACCATATATAGAGCAGTTCAGAGTAAATAGATACACTGTAGATGGTAAGTAATTGTAATATCACAGGATATGAGGATTCGTTGGTCAGCCACTTTTGGCTGCTTGGTTGCGGTGTTCTGTATTTTCTAAAGGCTCATCCCGGTAAGATCACTCGGCAAGCAATACACAATGTGGTTATAAGTGCTTCAGTCTATGGAAAAAAGTTTTAGCCGATGATGGTTAAAATAAACAGACCACATGCGATACAAAATAATTAAAGAGTAATAGCAGGCCAGTGTCGGGTGGCGTCCCACCCGATTTGTGTGTACTGGCCTCTGTTACCTTACTCGGTGTCCGCTCTGTGTCTTGTTGGTAGCCGGTCTCTTTTCTTTACAGATCTGTGGCCGATACTGGAGTGAATATTCCCGTGCTTGCTGCTGAGTCGGGCGGGCCTTCCTCTGGTCGGCGTCCCACGTGTGTAGTGCTGGATGCTCGCCGGTATTGCGCGGACTTCTGACATTCTGGGTCGAGGGAGTGGTTCAGAGAGATCTGTCGTTGCTGGAAGCGCTTCCAAGACAGTAGTTAATCTTTTTCTATGTGCAGATTTCTTTACCCAAATGCATTTCGAAGTCTTCAACTGACTTCTTCCTCAGTGGTAATCTGCCCAGATCTCCCAGGATGTTTATAGTTGCTCCCGACATCTTCCAAGATCCGGGGTGGATTTTGTTCAGAGTGCGTCTTTTTTTTTTTTTTAACATTAAAGGCATTATAGTAGAATGAACGGTATAATGTTGGTCTTAGAGTGAGCTTGTGATATCACTTTAATTCAGAGTGCGTTTGTGTTGCGTTTGTTTGATGCGTTATTTTGGGATTCATATTGTGATTGACATATGCAGGTCTTGCAACACTTGTAAGTCTTGTCAAGTGTGTTTTACTGGGGCATAGTTCAATCCAAAATATGGTATTGGTGTCATATGGAGAATTATCAAAAAAAAAAAAAAAGTAAATAAATAAAAAAATCATAGAGATATATCATGCAGTATATTAATATATTCATAAAATATATGTATGTTTGAAATGGCGATAGAATGTGTTGATCTCCCAGTATTATGACATCATAGTGCGTTAGTGTTGCGTTTTTTTGCGTTTTTTGGGATTCATAATTTTTGTAATTGAATAACATATGAAGATCCCGCAACTGTTGGCAGTCTTGCTGGGTGTGTTTTACTGGCACATATTTAATCCAAAATATAAGGCATGGTATTAGTCTCATATGGATTGATATATTTATGTCTGGAATGGCTATAAAAATATATCGATCTAGAGTTTGTGCCATAGAATGTTCTCCCAGTGTGTGAAGGTATGTGAAATAAGGGTTTTATATGATACACCAATGTGGGGATAGGGTTAATAAAGAGGGTATCTACTCATAGAATGTGTCGGCAGATAAGAACCATTTGGCCCAACTAGTCTGCCCAATATACTGAATACTATGGATAGCCCCTGGCCCTATCTGATATGAAGGATGGCCTTATGCCTATCCCATGCATGCTTAAACTCCTCCACTGTATTTGCAGCTGCCACTTCTGCAGGAAGGCTATTCCATGCATCCACTACTCTCTCAGTAAAGTAATACTTCCTGATATTACTTTTAAACCTTTGCCCTTCTAATTTAAAACTATGTCCTCTTGTAGCAGTTTTTCTTCTTTTAAATATTCTCTCCTCTTTTACCTTGTTGATTCCCTTAATGTATTTAAAAGTTTCTATCATATCCCCTCTGTCTCGTCTTTCTTCCAAGCTATACATGTTAAGGTCCTTTAATCTTTCCTGGTAAGTTTTATCCTACTCATTTGTGTTGGAGGTGTATGTTGTTGCATTCTCTTTGTGGTTGGCAATTGGTAGTTGACGTTTTTTAGATCAAGGTTGCGGTAATTCTATGTGTGGGAGGAGGTGTGGTTGAATTCTTATGTTAATTGGAGACATTATATCTCTGGGCAATAGACGGTGGATGATAGCATTAGGTATAGGTCTCAAGTAACTTGAGTGGGGGTTAGGTCTCCCCCTCAAGGCTTATGGGATACGCTACAGTTGTGTTTCTTTGGAGTGCGTTATCAGTGCGTTTTGTCTATTGTTGATGTTGTAGGTATATTGGTTCTACCGAGTCTATTCTGGCTGGGGTATAAGTTCCCCTGTTTTGTGTATAGATGATAACAAACTATACGTTTGTATTGGAGAGATATCCACTGTTTTACTATTTATGGACAGGTGATCATTTAATTAGATAATGACTTTTCAATTAGATGATGAAGATTGTGATTGTGATTTCATTGCATTCAGTCCTGTTTCGGGTTCAATGATTGTGTATAAGGATTGGACGTCCAGAGTGACTAGTATCCACCCTGGTTTAAATTCCAAACCTTCCATGATTTTGATAATTTGTGTTGTGTCCTTGATGTAGGATCTTGTTTTTCTTACTATGGGTTGGAGTAGTCTGTCTATATACTGCGACAGATTGGATGTTATCGGATCAATGCCTGAGACAATTGGGGCGTCCCAGTGGGTTGTGTATGTCCTTGTGTATATTTGGTAGGCAATATAATACGGGGAGCCTTTGTTGGGTGTTTAAGATAAATTTGGCTTCCTGTTCTAAAAGAATCTTATTATCCAAACCTTCATTACAGAGTTCTACAAGTTGGTGATTAAATTCCTTGGTGGGGTCTTTCTTCAATTTTTCGTATGTGTTCTGGTCTGACAGTTGTCTAAGGCATTCCTGATTATAATTCTCTGTCTCCAATATGACTATGGCCCCCCTTGTCTGCAGGTCTGATGGTTATGTTGTTTTGTGTCTTTAGCTGTTTGATGGCTTGAAGCTCCTGACTAGAGAGATTGTTTCTTATGTTCCTGTCCTTTATGTGTCTCAATTTAGTTTCTACACATTTCCGAAACGCAGCCATTTCCTAGCTGATTCTTGCCTCGGAAATTTGGTGGATCTTGGTTTTAGGTTCGTATGTATGTATTTGTCGTCATTGTCTGTTGTGAGTGACAGTATTTTTTAGAAAATATTTTTTTAAACATAAATTTCTGATGAACTTTTCAATCCCAATGAAAATGTTGAGTTTATTAAATTTTGCTGTTGGGGCAAATTTTAGACCTTTATTTAAAAGTGTTATCTGGTTTCTCTGTCTATCTTCTGTTGTAATTTCTTTGTTTTTCCCTGGCCCCTCCGAAGTTTTCTCTTCCTAAAATACGTCAACTACCAATTGCCAACCACAGAGAGAATGCAACAACATACACCTCCAAAACAAATGAGGAGATACCCTCTTTATTAACCCTATCCCCACATTGGTGTATCATATAAAACCCTTATTTCACATACCTTCACACACTGGGAGAACATTCTATGGCACAAACTCTCGATCTATATATTTTTATAGCCATTCCAGACATAAATATATCAATCCATATGAGACTAATACCATGTCTTATATTTTGGATTAAATATGTCCCAGTAAAACACACCCAGCAAGACTGCCAAAAGTTGCAGGATCTTCCTATGTTATTCAATTACAAAAATTATGAATCCCATAAAAAACGCAAAAAAAAACGCAAAAAAATGCAACACTAACGCACTATGAACAGAAGTGATGTCATAATACTGGGAGATCAACACATTCTATCGCCATTTCAAACATACATATCTTTTTATGAATATATCAATATACTGCATGATATATCTCTATGATTTTTAATTAATTTTTTATTTTTTTATTTACTTTTTATTTATTTATTTTTTGATAATTCTCCATATGATACCAATACCATATTTTGGATTGAACTATGCCCCAGTAAAACACACTTTACAAGACTAACAAGTGTTGCGGGACCTCCATATGTCAATCATATGTCAATCACAATATGAATCCCAAAATAATGCATCAAACAAACGCAACACTAACACACTCTGAATTAAAGTGATATCACAAGCTCACTGCGAGACCAACATTATACCGTTCATTCTACTATAATGCCTTTAATGTTAAAAAAAAAAAAAAGACGCACTCTGAACAAAATCCCCCCGGGATCTTGGAAGATGTCGGGAGCAACTATAAAAATCCTGGGAGATCTGGGCAGATTAATCACTGAGGAAGAAGTCAGTTGAAGACTTCGAAACGCATTTGGGTAAAGAAATCTGCACATAGACAAAGATTCACTACTGTCTTGGAAGCGCTTTCAGCAACGACAGATCTCTCTGGACCACTCCCTCGACCCAGAACGTCAGAAGCCCGCGCAATACCGGCGAGCATCCAGCACTAAACACGTGGGACGCCGACCAGAGGAAGGCCCGCCCGACTCAGCAGCAAGCACGGAAATATTCACTTCAGTATCGGCCACAGATCTGTAAAGAAAAAAGACCGGCTACCAACAAGACACAGAGCGGACACCTAGTAAGGTAACAGAGGCCATTACACACAAATCAGGTGGGACGCCACCCGACACTGGCCTGCTATTAGTCTTTAATTATTTTGTACCACATGTGGTCTGTTTATTTTATCCACCATCGGCTAGAACATTTTTCCATAGACTGAAGCACTTATAACCACATTTTGTATTGCTTGATGAGTTAACTTACCGAGACGAGCCTTTGGCAAATACTGAACACCGCAACCAAGCAGCCAGAAGTGGCTGACCAACGAATCCTCATATCCTTTGATATTACAATTACTTACCATCTACAGTGTATCTATTTACTCTGAACTGCATAATACCTACATTTTTCAATTATATCCATTACTTTAATGAACTCCGCATCCGTGTTTGCCAAAAACAATAATCAATAATATATCATCTGCATACAACATTATTTTCCCCCTTACATTTTCATATTTAAAACCTTTAATCATTTCACTTTCTCTAATAATGATGTTCAATGTTCTATTGAAATTGCAAAGAGCAACGGGGATAGGGGACATCCCTCCCTAATGCCCCTAAAAAGGGCAAAAGGCAGGGACATAACCCCATCCACCGTTACCCTCGATCTGGGATGTGAATAAATAAGCTTAATCCAGCCTATAAAAGCGTCCCCGAATTCAAAGCGCCTGAGGACCTCCCACGGGTATTCCCACTCCACGCAGTCAAATGCTTTGATTGTGTCCAGTGACAATATCCCTTTTTTACTATCTTTCTCTTTTTTTTCTTCTATATTCATAAATAACCTTCTTATATTGGAATATATCAATCAGCTAGGAATAAATCCTGTCTCACCTTCATTTTTTATTGTTTTTATTATTTTTGTTACTCTATCTGTCAATACCCTAGCCAACAATTTGTTATCAGTATTCAGTAACGAGATTGGTCTGTATGACTCTGGCTTTAGTAAATCTTTTTCAGCCTTTGGAATCAAAATAATAGTGGCCTCCTCCATAGATTCAGGCAACAACTTAGATCTCTTGGCCTCAACCAGGGCCTCCATTAATTCCGGAAGGAGTTCCTGACTAAACTCTTTATACACCTTAAATGGTAATCCATCACCTCCCGGGCCTTTCTGTCTCTAGTTGTATATCGTATATCCACCTCTAGTTATTTTTATTGATCTTCAGTACGCCTCTTAAAGGGAATACCATCAGGATATTGACACAGATCCTCATTTGTGTACACATTTTTTGACCTGTACTGGTAATATTCCCGAAAAATCCCACTAATCAGTTCTGGAGTTCTAACTGTTTATCCTCTACTATTCTGTAATGCCCCTACCCAGTTTATTTATTATTGTTGTTGTTTTTTTTTTGCTGGTTGTTAATTATAATTGCCAATTACTTGCCTACCCTTCAACCTTCAGCATAGAACCTAGCCCCCTGGAAAAATAGTAGTGTTTGAGCTTTTCTGTGTATATTTATTTTACTTTACTATGTTCCTCTTCCCATTTTCTCAAGTTTTCTGGAGAGGGATCTTCTGCACAAAGTTCTTTTTTTTAATTTTTTATTTCAGTTCTGCAATCTGAGTTTTACTAATTGCTTTTTTTTTTAATTGCTGACTTGTTTATATAATATTCCCCTCAGGAATGCTTTTGCCGCATCCCAAACAACCTGTTCATTAGCTGACCCTCTAATTACAGAGAAAAAAAACTCAGTTCTTCCTTAATAACACCCTGACCTTTAAGCAAATTTTTCCAGTGAGGATTAAATCTAAATATCTCAGGATCCTGTTCAATCAAGGCCCCCATCTCCATTACTAAAGCATATATTTTATATATGTTATATTTTTATATAGCAATATCCTGTTACCAATGAGCATGTCAATCCCTGACTATGTTTCATGTGTCTTTGAATAACAGGAAAAAACCTTATCTTCTGGATTATATAATCGACAAACATCAACCCATCCAAATTTGGATATCAATCTGACCAAATCAGTTTTACATTTTGAAGTCTTACTACGAGATAATTTGTCTTTAATTGGATCTATCATTGCATTATAATCCCCCACTGCAATTAATATACATTCTGTCTCTCAATAATGTATTTTTGTAACTCATACAATACATCAGGTTTGTACTGAGGTGGAATATAAATATTGCAATTACCATCAAAATACCATTGATTTTACACCGAAGGAAGAGATACCTGTCACAATCATCCGCCTTTTCTGGAAAATACTCATAGGTAACTTTTTTGTCTACCAAAATAGAAACCCCTCTTAAATAGGAGGTATATACCGAGTGGTATCGTGTTCCGATCCATGTTTTTTCCACACAGTTCAAAAGTTTCTTATCTAGATGTGTTTCCTGTAAGCAAATGATGACTCGCAAGCACCTCCCCACCCAGTCAAAAACAGCAAACCTAACCTTTCTCTTAACCCTCGTACATTAATTTAAATAATTCTTATCATTCAGAGAACAGTATAAACACCCAAAACAAAACTAGGGAAAAAAAAAAAAACCATCTCTCTCAGAGACACGTAATCCACCCCCAAACCCCAAAACTCACCATTTTAATCCCCATGTCGTAACAACAGAGAGCCCATTTTCCATGCATGATAAGCTCCTTATATTCCGTCCCGCCCTCCTTCTTTTTCACTGAAGCCCTTCAGATCTAACCATTCATATGCTTCCTTTGGGGAGTAAAAAAATAATACTTTATCTTGATACAATACTCACAATTTGGCTGGAAAGACCAAACTGTATTTAATCTTAGCTTGCCTCAGTGTCCTTTTTATACCATCATATTTTTTCCTTTGAGCACTAGTAGCCACTGAATAATCCGGATATACCGTACTCTTATCCTTATTCCATCAATTACAAACTTCTCAGAAACTCTAACATCATAAAACACAGCTTCACGATCTTTATAGTATACAAACTTAGTCAAAATTGTTCTTGGATATTCTCCTGACTTTCTGAATTGTCTTGGGACTCTGTACGCTCTTTCTATAGCAAAGGAATTAGACAGTATCCCAAGCTTACAATTCTCAAAAATCCATTTTTCCATGAAATCAATACAATCTGACTCTTCCTTCCCCTCTGGAGTTCCCACCCATCTCAAGTTTACTCTTCTAGACCTATCTTCCATATCCGTTATTTTGTTCTCCATGGCTACATTAATCTGCTTAAGAGTCACTATATCTTTCCCAAGTTTGCTTTATAAATCCTCCACTGGTGATAGTCTACTCTCCATCTCTTGCATACAATTACATCATTTTACCAAATCATCTCTGATTAGGCTCACATCTGATTGAACTCCCCCTATTTGTGTTACCACTTTTCCCATCATACTTTCCAATCTCGTAACCGTACACAAACTTTCTATCATCATTCTCGGGTCAACATCACATATTTCAACTTCCACTTCTTTCCCTTCAAGAGTATTAAACTGTGTATTTTCTTCCATATTAGCTTTTAACCCCTCATCCCCCTCTTTCCTTGGATGGAGGATTCTTGAAGGAGAGGCTGTAGCTGTTAAATATTTGCTCAGCACATTTTGTTTCTGTCTTATTTCTAAACCAAAACCTCCGGCTGAGCGTCTGTTAGAGCCGTGCTGATCTTCTTTTTTTTGCTGCATTGTGGGAAGTGTACTTAATGAATAAAAATAATAATTCAAAGTCTATAAAACAGTTCCTTGATTATTACTTATCAGATAGGCACTTATCAAGTGCAATGTAATGCAAGGTTAATGCTAGTAGATTAGTGAAATGATGCAAGTCACTTATTAAAGAGAGGTAATAATCCAGAGTTCAGGTTATAAAAAGCGGGGGTTAGGAGGTGTCCTCAGTATTAAAGGATCTGAACAAATAAGGTTTAATGCAAAATGAATGCCAGTAGGTTAGTGAGATATTGCAAGTCACTTGTTAAAGAAAGGGATTAGTCCAGAGTTCAAGTTAAAAGTTTTAGGCAGCTACCAGGGGACCCATAAACTTAAAGGAAAGCAGGGATTCCCGCACCGGGTATCGCAGACAGCGTCTCTCCTAGCCACCTCTTTCTGAGTTCCCCACATGGCACGCCAGCACCGGATCAAGCAGCAGGGGCGGGGAGGGGGTGGGGCTCAGCGTCACTAGTCAGACGCTTCCATGCTGACGTGGTGCCAAAAGAGTTAATTCAATAGCGCACACTGCTAAAGTTATCAAATGTTTCACTTCTAAAGCTGTTAAAATATTTACTTTGATGCTAAGTATGCACTTTCGGTGGTACAAATTGTTAAAGTGGCTTATCTATGCACTATGTATTCCAAAAGGCTGCATATGGGTAAAAAAAAATAGTTAACTGTCAGTTCATAGCAATAGTTGCTGGGGAGTGGGCTGGCCCCAATTTCCCCTGGCTAGTGGAGGTGTTGGCAAGAAACCCAAGAGAGAAAATGTGTATCCATGTGTTGGTGTGTAAACCAGACAAGGTGAAGCAGGCTAAAATAATTCTTCTCCAGGGAAACACTATCCCAGTGAGTGAAAAACTTCTAGAAAAGCAACTTTGCTAAGAATCAACCTCTGAGGGAATGAAGCATTAAAATTACAGAAGGTTGGGAACCATTTAAAGAAACAGTACTTGAACAGAGACAGTAAAGATGATGCATGAATAAGGCTGTAGACTTTACTGCACATGATTTAGTTTATATTTCTTCTGGCTCCCGCCACACTACTGAGATTGACCTTGCATCTCATCTAGGACTATACCCAAAAGTTGGGCATTGCAAGCCTTTGGTCAAAAAAACTGCTATTTCCTGTCTACAGAGAGCCTGTATAGTGACAGGGCTGGATTAACGTAGGGGCGGATGGAGCTCCAGGCCCCTGCGTGAAAATAGGCCCAGCAGCCCACTAGGCTGCCTCGGCCCACTGGCTGATCCGGGGGGGGGGACAAAGTGGCAATTGCCCCCCCTCCCCCCGAGCTGGCAGCGTGGCCCTAGTGAAAAGTAGGGGGCGTCGGCGTCAGGGCACAGGGAGATGAGCGCTTCCATTGTGGAAGCGCTCATCTCCACAGTCATCTGTATCGCTGTCCTCAGGACAGCGATACAGATGGCTCTGCTGTGGCAGGGCAGGGGAAGGAGGGGCGTGTCCCTTCCTTGTGTCTCTGATAGGCTGCCGGCACTAGGCCGGCAGCCTATCAGAGGCCAATGCAGGCGGCACGATGACCTCATTGCGCCATCTGAGCCGTACAGCGCAGGACAGAGGCCGGAAGAGGCCTGCATCGCATCACTGGCATGGAGGTAAGTATAAGTGTTTTTTTTTTTTTTTATATGTACAATTACAATACTTTTACTGGCACATGATGGGGGGCCCTCTTGTTAATGGCACATGATGGGGGGCTCTTGTTACTGGCACATGATGCGGGGCCCTCTTGAAACTGGCACATGATGGGGGGCCTCTTGTAACTGGCATATGATGGGGGGACTCTTGTTACTGGCACATGATGAAGGGCCTCTTGTTACTGGCACATGATTGGGGGGCCTCTTGTTACTGGCACATGATGGGGGGCTCTTATTACTGGCACATGATGGGGGGCTCTTGTTACTGGCCCATGATGGGGGAGGCTCTTGTTACTGGCACATGATTGTGGGGGCATCTTGTTCCTATAATAACGGAAAAACAACAGCACTCTGATGAAAACTTCTGTTTAGACTTTTTATTATGCAGGGCAACTTCACCAGAAAATGTGACGTTTCGGTCGTAAGACCTTTATCAAACACAAGTTGCTGTAGAGGAAATGTATGGCGTTTTGGTCGTAAGACCTTTATCAAACACTGTGTGACAATAGAACAAAGATAATCCATAAGTATAATTGACAACATCAAAAATGTATATACATGATACCAGAAGTAGTAATTCTATCAGGAAACCTTACAGGTATAGTATAAGGCATTGTTAAATATAATGTTTCAGAGGTATAACCGCTGTTGGATATCAAATCCATTTACAATAGACATAATCTGTTAACAGGAGTCCAGCACATATTAGTTTGTCGCATAAGTTGGACCGCTAAGTATAAGAATCCATATCTGGTAGACAAACATTCAGGATAAATAATAAGCATGTATTGATAACTAACTGATTTATAGTATTAACTCTGCGATCCCTGAAATACTAACAACTAGAGTTGAGCGGACACCTGGATGTTCGGGTTCGACGGGTTCGGCCGAACTTCACAAAAAAGTTCGAGTTCGGGACCCGAACTTGACCTCGAACCCAAACCCCATTTAAGTCAATGGGGACCCGAATTTTTGAGCACTAAAATAGCTGTAAAAATGTCATGGAAAGGGCTAGAGGGCTGCAAATGGCATCAAAATGTGGTTAAGAGCATGGCAAGTGCTCTGCAAACAAATGTGGATAGGGAAATAACTTTAAATAACATAAAATAGGTAAAAATAAAAAATAATAATATTGATCTAGGACGAGGTCCATATGGAGTAGGAGGTTGAGGAGGCGGTGGATGTAGCGGTGTAGGTGGAAGCGGCGGTGGAGGAGGAGGAGGTAGACTACACTGCTTTTTGGTTTTAAATTTAATTTTTAAAATTAGGGTACACCCCAAAACATTGGGAAATATAACCTGTGATAACCCCCTCCAGTCATGCTAAACACACGTTCAGACAATACACTGGCTGCAGGGCAGGCCAGCTCCTCCAAGGGGTAAAGGGCAAGCTCAGGCCATGTGCCCAATTTGGAGACCCAGAAGTTGCAGGGGCTGACCCCTGTCAGTCAGTTTGTGTAGGCGTGTGCACACTTACTGCCCCACCATGTGGCACGTCCCCGTGATGTTCACGATCCAATTTGATATCTGCTCTATCAACTTTTGATGTTCTTTTATGCGCCTACCATGCTGATCACGGGATGGCGGGGAATCGGGGATCCAGGCCAGAGAGGGAGCGTGAGAAAGAGAGACCACATCCAAGCTAGATTCATTTTTTCAAATTTAAAATTTTAGAGTTGAAATATGGGAGAAATTATTAAAGCTTAAAAGTGTGACAACTTTTCAAATTTTAAGCATTGAATGAAAGCATGTGGTGCGCATTAATTACTGAATAATATATTAAATTTCATTCCCTGTCACCTATGCATAGCAGGTGTTTATTCACGTCTAAAATTGTATAATGTCAACCCAAGAATGTAACAGAAAAATTATGGAAATTTATTAAGCTGTCAACTAGGTAGAGGAGGGGTATATTACACCCAAAAATTGGTGAATTTCACCCAAAAATGTAACTGGCAATTTTTTTTTATTTTTTTTGGTCTACTAGGTATAGGAGTGGTACATCACACCCAAAAATTTGTGAATTTCACCAGAATATATAACTAACTATTTTTTTTTTAAACTGTCTACTGGGTATAGCAGTGGTACTACACACCCAAAAATTTGAAAATTTTGGCATAAAATGTAACTGACAATTATTTTTTTTAACCGGTCCACTAGGTATAGCAGTGGTACTATACATCCAAAAATTGGTGAATTTCACCCAAAAATGTAAATGACAATTATATTTTTTTGTTTAAACTGTCTACTAGGTATAGCAGTGGTACTATACACCCAAGAATTTGTTAATTTCGCCAGAAAATGTAACTGACAATTTTTTTATATTTTTTTACCGGTCTACTAGGTATAGCAGTGGTACTATACACACCAAAATTGGTAAATTTCACCTGTAAAGGTAAATGACAATTATTATTTTTTGTTTAACCTGTCTACTAGGTATAGCAGTGGTACTATACACCCAAAAATTTGTTTATTTCACCAGAAAATGTAAGTGACAATTTTTATATATTTTTTTACCAGTCTACTAGGTATAGCAGTGGTAGTATACACCCACAAATTGGTGAATTTCACCCGAAAATGTTAATGACAATTTTTTTTTTTTAAACGGCCTACTAGGTAGTAGTGAAATGATATTAAAAAAAAAATAGGTACAAAAAATAAAAAAAAATTAATTTATAAGGTGGAGTTCCATATGGAGTAGGAGTTTGAGGAGGCAGTGGATATAGCGGTTTAGGTGGAAACGGCGGTGGAGGAGGACGAGGTAGCCAACACAGGTTTTTGGTTTTAATTATATATTTTTTAAATTAGGGTACACTCTAAAAGAGTGTGAAATATCCAAAATACAAACATAAGCAATTGCACTGCAGTATAACAATGGCTGGTTAGTGCCGGTATACATGTCTATTCTGCACAAGGTACGGACAAGTCCTGAGGGATCCATGCCTGGTTCATTTTAATGAACGTGAGCTTGTCTACATTGTCTGTGGACAGGCGGCTGCGCTTGTCTGTAATGACGCCTCCTGCCATGCTAAACCCACGTTCAGATAATACACTGGCTGCAGGGCAGGCCAGCACCTCCAAGGCGTAAAGGGCATGCTCAGGCCATGTGCCCAATTTGGAGACCAAGAAGTTGAGGGGGGCAGACCCATCATTCAGTACGTGTAGGTGTGTGCACACATACTGCTCCACCATGTTGGTGAAATTCTGCCTCCTGCTAAGACGTTCCATATCAGCTGGTGGTGCTGGCTGTTGTGGCGTGCTGACAAAGCTTTTCCACATTTCGGCCATGCTAACCCTGCATTCTGAGGTGCTGGCGCTGCCCCAGCTGCGTTTGTGACCTCTTCCTCTGCCTTCGCCTTGTGCTTCCACTGTGCCCCCGCTGTCAGGTCGGAATGCCACCAGCAGCGCGTCTACCAGCGTGTGCTTGTACTCGCACATCTTACGATCACGCTCCAGTAACAGAATTAAGGACAGTACGTTTTTCCTTGTAACGGGGATCCAGCAGCGTGGCCACCCAGTAATCAGCACAACTTAGAATGTGGGCAACTCGGTGGTCGTTGCTGAGACACTGCAGCATGTAATCGCTCATGTGTGCAAGGCTGCCCAGAGGCAACGAAAATCTGTCCTCTGTGGGAGGTGTATCGTCTGTGTCCTCTGTATCCCCCAAGCCACGCACCAGAAATGGCCATGAGCTTGTCTGGGTGCCACCCTGCTGTGAACATGGTTCCCCCTCCTCCATCTCCTCATCTTCATCCTCTACCTTTGGGTTTGTGGGTGCAGGAACCCACCCTCGGAGCCACTTGGGAATGACTAGCCGGAAACCCTACGAAATGATCCCTCTTCCTCCTCCTCCTCCTCCTCCTGTGCCACATTCTCTTCCATCATCACCAGGAGCGTTTTTTCAAGGAAGCATAGAAGTGGGATAGTAACGCTGAGAACGGCTTTATCGGCACTGGCCATGTTGGTGGAGTACTCGAAACAGCGCAACAAGGAACAGTGGTGCTGTTCCGCCGAGCGACTGACCCGTTCGTGCTGCAGCTGAAACTCCACTATCGTCTGCTGCTGCTCGCACAGTCTGGCCAGCATGTGTAAGGTGTAGTTCCACCTTGTGGGCATGTCGCAAATAAGGCGGTGAGCGGGAAGGCCAAAGTTACGCTGCAGCACTGACAGACGAGCAGCAGCAGAGTGAGAACGCCAAAAGAGCGCACAGACGGCCCGCACTTTATGCAGCAGCTCTGACATATCGGGGTAATTTTTAAGGAATCTCTACACCACTAAATTCAGCACATGCGCCAGGCAAGGGATGTGCATCAAACCGGCTAGTCCCAGAGCTGCAACGAGATTTTGCCCATTATCGCACACCACCAGGCCGGGCTTGAGGCTGACTGGCACAAACTACTCATTGGTCTTTTGTTCAAGGCCCGTCCACAGCTCCTGCGCGGTGTGGGGTTTGTCCCCCAAACAGATAAGTTTTAAAACTGCCTGAGGTCGTTTACCCCTGGCTGTGCTGAAATTGTTGGTGAAGGTGTTACGCTGACAAGATGAGGAGCTGGTAGAGGATGAGGAAGCAGATTAGGAGGAGGAAGCAACAGCAGGCAAACTGTAATGGCGGCTGGGCACGACGTACTGTGGGACAGCCACCGCCATAAGGCCTTTAAAACTATCCGTCTCCACTAGACGGAATGACAGCATTTCAAAGGCCAGTAATTTAGAAATGCTGGCATTCAGGGCTAGGGATCGCGGGTGGGTAGGGGGGTACTTCCTCTTCCTCTCAAACGTTTGGGAGATGGAGAGCTGAATGCTTCCTTGGGACATTGTGGAGATGCTTGGTGACCCAGGTGTTGGTGTTGCTGGCAGATCCTCTGTTTGCGGGGTGGCAGGTGGCACTGTCACTCAATATGTGGATGAAGAGGCCGAGACTGCAGCAGAAGAGGAAGCAGGAGGAGCCAGAGACATTTCTTGGTTTTTGAGGTGTCTACTCCACTGCAGCTAGTGCTTTGCACTTAAATGCCTGGTCATTCAGGTTATGCTCAGGTTGAGAACGTTTATTCTTCGCTTCGGGCTCTGATTGCACAGTGTGCAAACAACTCGTGTCTTGTCGTCAGCACATTGTCTGAAGAACTGCCACGCCATGGAACTCTTTGGAGATGGCTTTGTTATGCTCGGTCACTTGCTGCAGTGGGCAGTAGCAGGCGTACTGTCTAGAGGACGACTGTTCTGCTTTTGCACCCTGCTCCCTCTTCTGCTATGCTGGTGGCTCTGTGCGACCACCGCCTCTTCCTCCGAACTACATAGGTCACTCGCATGACCTTGATTCCATATGGGGACGAGGACCTCATCGTCCTCCACATCATCTTCCACCTAGTTTTCACCCCTGCCTTCCTTGCTGGTCTGCACACTTTCGAAAGCCCCAGCAGTTGGCTACGGTGGGCTGTAGCAGGCATACTTTCTAGGGGATGGCCGCTCCGCTTTTGCACCCTGCTCCCTCTTCTGCTGTACTTGTGGATCTGTGCGACCACCGCCTCTTCTTCCGAACTACACAGGTCACTCGCATGACCGTGATTCCTTTCATCCAGTCTTCACCCCTGCTCTCCTTGTTGGTCTGCACACTTTTGAAAGCCCCTGCAGTTGGCACCTGTGTTTCGTCATCATCCAAGACGTGCTGCGATGGTCCTCCAATGTACTCATCTTGAAAGACAAGTGGTTGGGCATCGGTGCACTCAATCTCTTCCACTTCTGGGGCAGGGCTAGGTGGATGGCCCTTGGAAACCATGCTAACAGAGTCATCAAAAAGCAGAAGAAACTGCTGCATGACTTGGGGCTCAGACTGCTTGGCTGATTTGCAATGGGGCGAGGTGAAAGACTCATGGACATCGGCTGCAGGTGCCAACTGTGTTCTTTCAGCAGGAGACTGGGTGGGAGACAATATGAAGGAACTGGATCCACTGTCAGCAAACCAATCTACTATCGCCTGTACTTGTTCAGGCCTCACCATTCGTAAAGCAGCATTAGGCCCGACCAAATACCGCTGCAGTTTTTGTCGCCTACTCGCACCTGAGGAAAGGGTTTCACTTGTGCGTGTAGCTGGCACAGATCGACCACGTCTTCTCCCTGCAACAGAAGCTCCACCAGCAGCACCACGACCTGGGCCACGTCCCTTATTTGACGCTCTCTTCATATTTTTCGAATTTAGGATCTTGCCCTAAATGGGTGATTAATTCTTTCTTTTTAATATCTTTTTATTATTTTCAAAGATAAACATATAGGGGATTACAAACAGTCTGTAAATCGAGCTATCAATGGTCTTCCTCCTTAATACATTGAATCATTACAGATGCATTATGAATAGTAACAGAGGTACTGTGCATACATGAATCATATCAAGAATCATATCAATCAATGAACCCTAGTCATCTAGAATAGATATATGGGACTTTTACGCCCGCAATGTGTAGTTAAACAAAGGTAATTAGTCTATTGACTTATATCAGGAGACAATATATGTAATATATGTATTGACCGATATGAGGCAATGACACCAACAGCAAGATACAATGATAAGAACAAAAAGGAACTTAACAGGTAAAAGGTAGGGAAGAGAAGGGGGAGGGGGGGGGGGTACCCTTAATATAGCAAGAGCAAGATACACATGTGTCTGATGGAAGGGAAGTAGTCAACTACCTCCTACAGTCCATGGGAAATATCCTTTTAACTAGAGTCAGAGTATGTGGTCTGTCAGGTCTGGGCTGTAAATGGGGGTTAAGGTACAGGTAAAGGTAAAGAGGATCTCCAGTTGTGCCAAGGAGACCAGATTTTTTTGTATTTATGATGTGATCTCAATTCCCAGTGTGACAGTTCTTCAAGTCTGGAAATTGAGGCAACTTTGAGAAACCAGAGTGACTCGGGTATAGGGCCATGTGATTTCCAATTGGTAGCTATGATAATTCTGGCTGCTGCAATAAGTGGCCTTAGAAGACCCTTCTCTAAAAGGGATAATGAGCATGGCATAATGTTCAACAAGGCGGTCCTAGGGCAACTGACGATCCTCCTTGAGTCTTTTCTGTCTAAAATGCAATTAATGTGACTAAACACCCCATTCCAGAAAGTCTGAACATGTGGACAGGACCACCATATGTGCAAAAAGGTGCCTCTCTCTGATTGACATCTCCAGCACATGTCCGAGGTAGTGCTATACATCTGGCTCAGTCTGACGGGTGTGAGATACCATCTGGATATCACCTTGTACGTGTTTTCCTGAATGTTAGCACATCTTGAGGAAAGCTTGGATGAAAGTAAAATTTCTTTAATCTCCTCCTTTGTGAATGAGGTATTCAGGTCTCTTTCCCATTCCCTTAAGAAATAGAGAGGTTATCGTGTGTGTGAGTTTTTTTGGAGTCTGAGTTTGAGAAACCAGTTTCTCAAACCAGGAGGGTTCTCTGGTTGTGTGATCTTGAGATAGAAATATTTTCAGTGCGTTTAGAATGATATTATGTTGGAGGTAGCTCAGTTTAGGAGTATCAAAGTGCTCTCTCATAGCTTGTAAGTTCAGTACCGCTCCGTCCGAGTCTAGGAGATCAGCTGGAGCCATATTGCTATTACGTATTGGAGCTGGCAACGCTGCAAATCCATCACCAGTTGCAATAAGGAGGTCACTAAGATTACTTAAGTGAGAAGGAAATTTAGAGCAAATGTCCCTTATGTACTTAATTTTCCAGACAGATAGTGTGGCCTGAACTAGTATATTGTCTTTACACACAACAGGGGTCTTCTGTGGATCCGAGAGCACTAAACCTTTTAAGGGGAATTTGGTTAGTTCGTTCTCTAATGGGATCCAGGTTTTATGCTCAGGATGTCTCATCTAATCAATGATTCTGCCCAAATGAACAGCGGTGATATATTTATCCAATGAAGGGGCGCCTATCCCTCCCCTGGTTATGGGTAGTTTTAGAATATCATGTGAGATCCTTGGTCTTATATTACCCCAAATGTAGTTCGAGCAGATTTTCCTGAAGGAAGTCAAGAAGTGTTTTGGGATTTTAATTGGGAGTATTTGTATTAAATATGTGAGTTTAGGCAGAATTAGGGTATTAAACATATTTTTCCGTCCTAGCCAGGATATAAAGGTAGGTTTCCAAGAGTTCAAAATGTTAGGGATGGATTTTATAAGTGGAGTATAGTTTAAGGTAAATAAATTATTAAGGTCAGGAGAGATATTAACCCCTAAGAATTTCAGGGAGTTTCGAGTCCACTGGAAAGGTGAGTCTTTTTCTAGACGTTTAAGGGAATTGTGGGAGTATAGAATGCCCATTGCTTGCGACTTGGCGATATTAATTTTGAAGTTGGATATTTCCCCAAATCTATCTAGTGTCTCAAGTATAAGAGGGAAAGCTTGTTTCGGGTTTGAAATAACCAGCAGTAGATCATCGGCATATGCCGCTTGTTTTATTTCCAGGGCACCACATCTTAAGCCTTTTATGTCAGGATTCTGTCTTATAGCTTGTAACAGAGGTTCTATTGACAAAATAAATAATAAGGGAGATAAAGGGCATCCCTGTCTGGTTCCGTTACTAATATGTACCGCCCGGGATAGAGTGTCATTTACTTTTATGTACGCACGAGGGGATGCATACATAGTGAAAATGGCTTTGATAAACGTAATAGGGAATCCAAATTTCTCCAGAGTGCTGTTGATAAAGGGCCAGGCCACCCTATCAAAGGCCTTTTCGGCATCTGTCCCGAGCAGCACAATAGGGGTTTTATTATTTTTTGCTAGGGAGATAGTATTGATGATCTTGTACATGCCGTCTTTGCCCTCTCTGCCCATCACAAAGCCAGTCTGGTCCGGATTAATCAGATCTTGAAGAATAGGCTTTATTCTACCTGCCAAGATTCTAGCGTATATTTTCAGATCTAAATTTAATAGGGAGATGGGTCTGTAGCTTGAACAGAGGGTATGATCTTTTTGGGGCTTAGGTATTAGGGTGATATGTGCGCTTAAGGTTTGTGGAGTGAAGGGTGAACCCGTTAGAGCCGCATTGTATAACTGTGCCATACAAGGGACCAGTATATCCTTGAACGTTATATAATATAAGGCTGGAAGGCCGTCAGGTCCTGGGGATTTGCCTTTAGCAATTGATTTTAGAACCTCCATGATCTCTCTTTCAGAAATGGGGGCAGACAATCTTACTCTCTGGTCTTCACTGATTTTGGGAAGGTTAAGTCTACCCAGAAAGTCTGAGGTAAGTTTATTTTTGTCTTGTTTAGTTCTTTCAGTGTCTGTTGTATTAATATTGTATAATTCAGAGTAAAAGTCATGGAAGGCCTGTGCAATTGCAGAGTCATCTTTATGTAACGTTTTGTCGCATGTTCTAATACTGGCAATCCTGGATTTACGTTTCCGTTGGCGTAACATAGCAATCATAAATTTAGAAGATCTGTTACCATGTGCAAAGAATTTCTGTTTTAAGGCTAAATATAATTTTGCCGATTGAGCATTCAGATGGATTTTCAGCTCTTCTCTGACTTTGTTAAGTTTATCGAGGGTATCATTCTCCTTAAGGCGTTTATGGTGACACTCTAGATCAGATATTTTAGAGAGTAGTTCCCTTGTCTTTTTCTGTCTGGTTTTGTTTAGGTTTGAAGCTAGAGAAATGAACTCCCCCCTAATTACAGCTTTGTGAGCTTCCCATACAAATTGTGTGGACGTCTCACCGACAATATTGTCTGTGAAGTAATCCTTTAATCTGTTGTTTATAGCATCATGTACAGCAGTAGAGCTAAGTAAGGTTTCATTTAGACGCCAGTTGAAATATTTAGGTGAAGAGTTTGGTATCTTAAAGGTGAGGAAAACTGGTGCGTGATCTGAATGTATAATAGAGCCTATTTTGGTTTCTGTACAGAACTGGAGTATGTTAGGTGGTATAAAAATGTAATCAATCCTTTGATAGGATTTGTGTGGAGCCGAGAAATGAGTGAAATCTCTTTCTTTTGGGTTAAGAGTTCTCCAGACATCAACCAAGGAGTTTTTGTGTAAGGATCTTTTAATGAGTCTCAGGGATCTGTTTGAAAGAGCTGATTTACCCGTTGAAGAGTCAATGTGAGGATTAATCGTCAGATTAAAATCTCCGGCTATTACAGTCAGGCCTTCACGGAAAGCCTCAAGTTCGGGCCAAAAATTGTCTAACCATTTTCTTTGGGCAGTGTTAGGGGTGTATATGTTGACCAGAGTGAATAATTGGGAGTTAATCTCTCCTTTGATCATCAAATACCTCCCTTCTTCGTATGACTTGGTAGATTTGTGTAAGAAATCTGTATTTCTGTGTATTCCTATGCTAGTACCAGATTTGTTGGAGGTTGATGACGTGTTGTGAAACCAAAGATTGTATTTAGTTTTGGATAGTTCAGGTATTTTGTTGTGCTTATAGTGTGTCTCTTGTAGAAATATTATATTGGCCTTTTCCCTATGTAGATGATTAATGATTTGACTTCTCTTCACAGGAGATTTAAAGCCTCTAACATTGTAGGTAGCCACTCTAAGTTCCGCCATGGAGAGAAGTGAATGTGTTGTTTTGTGCATATAGTTTACTCACTGATACGGTACTCCAATCATCTTTTGCTGGACGTTCGAATCTTCCAAGGACTTTCATCAGTACTATGGGTACATGCGGGGAGGAGGGTAGGTATAAGGGGAAGAATACAGCCTGTCTAAGGACATAAAAATTGTAGGTAAAATAAAGGTTAAACATAAACATAAACAAACACTTAGAAAATTTTCCCGAAATTATATTCCGGAAAGGAAAATCAGTTAGAACGCAAAGAAAATAGGTCTTAAAAAGACCTAAGAAGTGGTAGTATGACATGTTTAGAAAAAAGAACAGATTCTCAACTGAAACGTATCATGTACGGCATAGGTGGTGATACGTAGTAATCTAACTATTAATAAATCTGGTATCAACAACTTATACAGAGTTATTAAGGTAATATGTGCAATTAAGGTAACATATGTAATGGAGAATATTTGCTGAGCGGCTCCAGGACCTGATCCCAATCTGCAGCACGCGTTGCCACTCTAAGTGAGGAGGGAAGAGTGTAGATGCATTCATGTGCCGCACAGTGGGGTCAAGAGAGGAAAGAAAAAGATACGGAGATACTTTCCCCGTAAATGAACCTTAGAAAGGATTAGTAGAGCCCAGTCAGCATCTCCATGTAGGTGAACAATACAGAATAACTAACTATCATATCTTCAATCTTCATCTGCCATAAGACGTCTGGGGGTCATCTTCCCTTGTCTTCGTTTATTCTTCAGGGCTTTACTGGAGAGAACGGTTTCCCATGAAGAAGGAGGTGGAACTTCAGATGGTATAAGGGTGTCCGTCGTGATCGACCAGTCAGGAATATCAATGTCTGTGATTTCTAATGCAGCTAAGACATCTGGTAGATCTTTGGGTGTTCTTATGGTATATCTCCTCTCTCTCCATGTAATTAAGATCCCAAAAGGAAATAGCCATCTGAAAGCGATCCTTTTATTGCATAGATAGTCTGTTAGCGGCTTTAACATACGTCTCTTGTTCAGTGTTACTGGTGCAATATCTTGGAATAATTGAATTGAGGCTTCTTCATACTCAATGCTTTCCATCTCCCTAGCTTTTTTCATGATAGCCTCTTTTTGGGCAAAGTTCAGTAATTTGCAAATAATGTCTCTGGGAGGATCTCCCGGTTTTGGTTTGGGGCGCAAGGCCCTATGAGCTCTTTCTATGACCACAGGGTTGGGAGGGTCTTCTGCTAACAGGGATTTGCATATTTCTTCCACTGCCTTGGGGATTGCTTCATTTGCCACTGATTCAGGAATCCCCCTAAAGCGGATGTTATTCCTCCTCCCTCTGTTGTCTTGATCTTCAATGTAATCATGGAGATGGTTGATATGTTGTTGATACTTAAAAAAGGTTTCTGAGGCTTGTTTAGTGTAGTTAGTGATAGCGGTCTGTGTGGTCTCAAGTGTTTCAACTCTATTGCCAATCTGCCTCATTTCTCTTTTTATTTCGGATAATTCTTCAAGTACTGGGTTTAAGGCATCAGATAGCGCTTTAGATATGAAGGATCTGGATAAAGGTAATTCAGTGCCAGGAACTGAGACTTCTTCATCTTCACTATCTCCTTCTGTAGGTCGTATTATGAGTTTTTGTGTGGCTCCTTTAGGAGTAGAGATTTGTGCCCCAGAGGCGGTCAGTGATTTATTCATCATATATTTGTCTAGACCTGCTTGGGAAAGGTGTGGAGGTTTTGATGGGATGCGCGAATCTTGGCTGGTGCCTCTGAATCTTCCCACCTTTACCATATGTGCTGTTTAATGAAACCACTTGTGAGAGTAATCACCTATGCCTGTATCAGAAAGGCTATTCGGTTAATACATCCTCTAACCTTTGTTGTAGGTTGCTGAAAGAAAGGTCTCTGGGCGAGGATGTTGATGTGATAGTAGCTTATGTATGGGTAGCAATATTATATAGACTGTGGGAGGTACAGTTTGCAGTTTAAGGTGAAGACCTATTGATCTGTTAAAACGTCAATGCGTTATCACTGTTGGTAATGTTCTACCATTAAAGAGGTTACTGCGCCTTTAAATATCAGTTAAGGCAGATCTTCTTGTTTTCCCTATAACTTCCAGTAATTCAGCAACAGGGGGGGGGGGGGGGCGCAAAGAAAGGAAAGATCGCTGGTCTTGTGTAGACTGGGATTAACCAGTTGTAGTGCGATATACAGTCCTAATACTTTGCGGTGGTGTGCGCAGGGTATATGAATGGAAACGCTATGCTCCAAACTCCGCTGTGTCACAGTGATTCTCCTATGTGTACCCGGATCCTTCCCCTCACTGCAGGTAAGGCTCTTGTTCAAATTCGCGCCGATCGGCTATAGTGGTACAATGCCGGCCGGGTGCTGCAATATGGCGGGATGTTAACCCCAGGGCCCGGGGATTGTGTTGCGCTTGTATCAGAGCGATTTACCAAACCCCTCTTACCGGCAGATGTTCACCGTGCGCTGCTCACGGGCCCTGTTATCGGGTAGGCTGCAATGTTGATAGCTAAGTCCGTCGTGCTGTAAATATAGATCCGAGTCCCGGCGTTGTGACTAGGCCGCAAGCGGCAACTGGTCGTTCTCGGTCCTATTCTCTCAGGAGAGGGCTTAAAATAATCCGTCTGAAGTCTGTTGTCCAGCAGGATGGATCTTAAGGAGAATCTAGCTGGTAGATCCACTGGATGTCTCTAGATAGAGATTTAAGTTCAGGAGCTCTGTGAAGACACTTCCTCCCTGTTTGGCAGTTGGCCACGCCCCCTAAATGGGTGATTAATTAATAGTAGAATCAAACGACAGTATGTAAAGGATGTATCTCACATGGCCTGAACCAGACTATGCCTCAATTAAAGAGTTTTTTGCCCAAAATGGCTGTATTTCAAATGCCTGAATCAAACCCCTGTATGTAAAGGGTGTATCTCACACGGCCTTCCCACTGTAGGCCTGAATTAAAGCTTTCCTTACCCAAAGTGACTGTATTTTAAATGCCTGATTCAAACTCATGTATGTAAAGGGTGTATCTCACATGGCCTGAACCAGAGTAAGCCTGAATAAAAGATTTCTTTGCACAAAATGGCTGTATTTTAAATACCTGAATAAAACCCCTGTATGTAGAGGGTGTATTTCACACAGCCTGAACCAGTGTCAGCCTGAATTCAATATTGGTACACCAAATGGCGGTATTTCAAATGCCTGAATCAAACCCCTGTATATAGAGAGTGTATCTCACAGGGCCTGTGCCAGTATAGGCCTGAATTAAATATTTATTTGCCCAAAATGGCTGTATTTCAAATGGCTGTATTTCAAATGCCTGAATAAAACCCCTTTATGTAGAGGGTGTATCTCAAAGGGCCTGAACCAGTATAGACCTAAATTAAATATTTCTTTGCCCAAAATGGCTGTATTTCAAATGGCTGTATTTCAAATGCCTGAATCAAACCCCTGAATGTAGAGGGTGTATCTCACATGGCCAAAACCAGTGTAGGCCTGAATTCAATATTGGTTTACGAAATGGTTGTATTTCAAATGCCTGAATCGAACCCCTGTATGTAGAGGGTGTATCTCATAGGCCTGAACCAGTGTAGGCCTGAATTCAATATTGGTGCACCAAATGGCGGTATTTCAAATGCCTGAATCAAACCCCTGTATGTAGAGGGTGTAACTCACACAGCTTGAATCAGTGTAGGCCTAAATTAAAGATTTCTTTACACAAAATGGCTGTATTTCAAATGGCTGTATTTTAAAAGCTTGAATCAAACCCGGGTATGTAGAGGGTGCATCTCACAGGGCCTGAACCAGAAAAGGCCTGAATTAAATATTTCTTTGCCCAAAATGGCTGTATTTTTTCAATGCCTGAATCAAACCCCTGTATGTAGAGGGTGTATCTCACACGGCTTGAATCAGTGTAGGCCTGAATTAAAGATTTATTTTTTACAAAATGGCTGTATTTCAAATGGCTGTATTTCAAAAGCCTGAATCAAACCCCGGTATGTAGAGGTTGTATCTCACAGGGCCTGAACCAGTATAGGCCTGAATTAAATATTTCTTTGCCCAAAATGGCTGTATTTCAAATGACTGCATTTCAAATGCCTGAATCAAACCCCTGTATGTAGAGTGTGTATCTCACATAGCTTGAATCAGTGTAGGCCTGAATTAAAGATTTCTTTGCACTAAATGGCTGTATTTCAAATGGCTGTATTTCAAAAGCCTGAATCAAACCCCTGTATGTAGAGGGTGTATCTCACACGGATTGAACCAGTGTAGGCCTGAATTAAAGATTTATTTGCCCAAAATGGCTGTATTTCAAATGCCTGAAATTACCCCTGTATGTGTATCTCACACGGCCTGAACCAATGTAGGCCTGAATTCAATATTGGTGCACCAAATGGCGGTATTTCAAATGCCTGAATCAAACCCCTGTATGTATAGGGTGTATCTCACATGGCTTAAAACAGTGTAGGCCTGAATTAAAGATTTCTTTGCCCAAAATGGCTGTATTTCAAATGGCTGTATTTCAAATGACTGAATCAAACCCCTGTATGTAGAGGGTGTATCTCACAGCGGCTGAACCAGTGTAGGCCTAAATTGAAGATTTCTTTGCCCAAAATGGCTGTATTTCAAATGGCTGTATTTTAAATGCCTGAATCAAACCCCTGTATGTAGAGGGTGTATCTCACAGGGCCTGAACCAGTGTAGGCCTGAATTAAATATTTCTTTAGCCAAAATGGCTGTATTTCAAATGGCTGTATTTCAAATGTCTGAATCAAACCCCTGTATGTAGAGGGTGTATCTCACACGGCCTGAACCAGTGAATTAAACATTGGTGCACCAAATGGAGGTATTTAAAATCTCAGAATCTAACCCAAATGTATTAAGGGTGTATCTCACAATGACATCTGCATCAAAGGTTGCCAACTAATTCTTTTTTTGCCCAAACAAGTGTTTGTTTAACAACTGAATTTGACAGCAGTATATAAGCCTGTAATTTCACACGTGTTGATGCTGCAAGGCCTGAAAATAATGGGTGTATTTCGAGCTTAAATTGCACACTGACTAATCCAGATGTTGTAGATTGCCAAAAAAGTGTTATTTTGGTAACAGAATATGAAAGCTGTATATATATTAAACTTGAATTTAACACTTGCAGATCAGGAAAATACTGTTTTTTGGCAAAAAAAAGTGTGTTTTTAAAACCCCAGAAAACGATGGGTGTATTTCTACCTTAAATTGCACACTGACTAATCCAGATGTTGTAGATTGCCCAAAAAAATGGTGATTTGCAATGTCCCAAAACCTCAGATACAGTGCTGGTGCACTGAGCTTGCATAAAATGGTCAATGGGCTTAGGAAAGGGTAAAACGATTGTGCCCTGCACCCACACATCTATTTCTCTGTAGATCGCTGAGTTAGAGCTTCTCCTATTCTCTCCCTGAAATCATAAGTCCAGCAGAATTCTCTCCCTACACTTGTAACAGCAGAGTGACGTGCAGCGCTATGTGACTCAAGCTTATATAGAGGCTGGGTCACATGCTGCTCTGGCCAATCACAGCCATGCCATTAGTAGGCATGTCTGTTATGGCTTCTAAGGTCAGAAAGTTAACCACTTGTTGATTGGCTGCTCTGCGCCGAACACCGAACCCGAACCCAAACTTTTACTGAAATGTTCGGGTTCGGGTCCGGGGTCCAAAAATCCTAAAGTTCGGTACGAACCCGAACTTTACAGTTCGGGTTCACTTAACCCTACTAACAACAACAACTACTTCAACTAAAACTGCATCTTTGCCAGAGCCCATGGTGAGCTGAAAAATGGATATAGAGGATTCTAATGCATGAACATAAATAGGCTGGAACCGGGTGCCCCCATGAGGCCAGAACACTTACTAAGTTGCTGTAGAGGAAATGTATAGAGAACAGGCAAAGATGTGTTGAGCTATTAATGGTGTATCCACACCCATGTAATCGCTAATTACTGATAGAACGGCACTGTTTAAATGCTATTGGCCTAGAAGGAAGTGGCCAAAAACTGGAAGTTTGTATGCGTTCCACGCTGGAACGCATACGCTCCTGAGTGGACACAAACTTCAAGTAACAGGCTGAAATGTTAAAACTAATAGTAAGTAAAATATCATAGATGTGTAGATATCTTAAAGAAAAAGGATAAGAAGGATGAAGACGTCTGAACAATGATCCTCCGGCTGCGTTCCAGTCTGGAACACAACCGGAAGTGCGTCATGCTGGCCGGAAGTAACTGATGCGTTCCAGCTTGAAGTGCATCGGATCGCATGGCTGGGCTGTCTATATAACAAACGGGGGAGGAGTAAACTTGATAAATAGTATAATATGGGATAAAGCAGGAGAAGTATAAGTTATAGCACTAATTATTACATTTAATCGTATAATTCAAGCAGAGAGTACAGTAATGTTAGAACTATAATAAACTCACCATAAGATGGAAATAAAGAATGATATAGCAAGAGGGTAGTAAAAGAATAAAGGAGAAACAAGTGTCAAAGAGTGTATAGACAACAAAAACCCACACTATATATGACTGAGAATAGAAAAGATAAAAGAAAAGAAAAAGAGAAGAGAATGTGTTATGAAAGTGACCTACACCCAATAAAGGATACAGAGAAAAAATGGCAAGCATGGTGGGGGTCCGGTTCTCAATGCATGTAAAAAAAATAAAGACAAATAATTCATAATATGTACCAATATAGTCACAGTCAAATCAAATAAAAGATGATAATTTGTATTCCCAATTGAGTCCCTTCGGTTCCAAGATCTGTAATCTGTGTATCCAATAGGCCTCACGCTTTTTCAATAGTTGTTGTCTATTGCCGCCTCATCTTGGTAGATCTACTTTTTCTATCACTTGAAATTTAAGTTGGGATACATTGTGTTTCATTTTGTAGAAATGGTGAGGGACCGGAAGTAACAGATTCTGACAACGAATAGTGGACTTATGTTGTCAGATTCGATCCCTGACATTCTGAGTAGTTTCCCCCACATATATCAGGTGACATGGACATTTTAAAAGGTAAACCACATAGTTCGATGGACATGTATGGAACCCTTTGATTTGCAAGGACTCTGCCGTCTGTGGGTGATACATTTTGTAGGCAAGGAAATGTACCCCTCAGGCCTATATCTGCTCTAACCAACCAATCTCTCAGGTTTTTAGGTCTCCTGCTGCATGGTAAGCACCGTGTATGAAATTCCTCTATATTGGGGAAAGAACGAGAAAGTATATTCCTATGTTTGTTGAGAATATTTATTATTTTGTAGGAATATGGATGGTAAGTATGTACAAAAGGAATTCTTTTCTGGGTCCCATCTTTATGTCGTGTGCTGGATTCTGAACTCGGTGAAATAAGGGATCGCAGAGTTAATACCAAAAATCAATGTTAGTTATAAATACATGCTTATTATTTATCCTGAATGTTTGTCTACCAGATATGGATTCTTATACTTACCGGTCCAACTTATGCAACAAACTAATATGTGCCGGATAGGTGACTGGCAATGGGGGTAGCGTCCTAGCAATGATGTCAGGTCCTAGTCATGTGGCCTAGCACATGATGGCTGGAGATGCCGGCCTACTGCGGAGACCAAGAATGGAAAGTCAGGCATGCACAGTAGCATGCTGGAGACGCTGTTCACCTTACTCAATGTGTTTGTCATTTCCTTGGGCTCAGCTGTGTTGTAAGTACTAGTTTATACATGGATTTTTGTCACACATGTAAGTTGTTGGTAATGAGGTCACTGTGGATATCACAGGTGGAATTGTCTAAGAGGAGGGGTTATTTCTGATACCTTGGGACAACCCCCCAACCAATCCTGATTGAGTAGAATGTATAAATATGTGCTAGTGTTCACTTGTAACATTATATAGCTTGAAAAATACTTTGCTGTCGAAACGTTGCTATTTTTTTCGTTGTTAATAAACACAAAATTGGATTCAAGACAGGGGTGCTGCGGTTTTTCATCTATTTTTTTTTGCAGCATGAGGAGACCACAGAGTGTTGAGGTGGCAGCAGCATGAAGAAACCACAGAGTGCTAATGTGGCAGCAGCATGAGGAGACCACAGAGTGGCCCAGTGACAGACTGTTGAGGTGGCAGCAGCATGAGGAGACCAAAGAGCGGTGAGATAGCAGCAAAATGAGGACACCACAAAGTGGAGAGGTGGCAGCAGCATGAGCAGACCAAAGAGTGGCCTAATGACAGAATAGTGAGTTGGCAGCGGCATGAGGAGATCACAGAGTGGCCCAGTGACAGAGTGTTGAGGTGGCAGCAGCATGAGGAGACCACAGAATGTTGAGGTGGCAGCAGTATGAGGAGACCACAGAGTGTTGAGGTGGCAGCAGCATGAGGAGACCAAAGAGGGCCCAGTGACAGACTGTTGAGGTGGCAGCAGCATGAGGAGACCACAGAGCGGTGAGATAGCAGCAAAATGAGGACACCACAAAGTGGTGAGGTGGCAGCAGCATGAGCAGACCAAAGAGAGGCCCAATGAAAGAGTGTTGAGGTGGCAGCAGCATGAGGAGACCGAAGAGTAATCAAGTGACAGACTGTTGAGGTGGCAGCAGCATGAGGAGACCACAGAGCAGTGAGATAGCAGCAAAATGAGGACACCATAAAGTAGTGAGGTGGCAGCAGCATGAGCAGACCAAAGAGTGACCCAGTGACAGAATGGTGAGCTGGCAGCAGCATGAATAGATCATAGTGGCCCAGTAACAGAGTGTTGAGGGGGCAGCAGCATGAGGAGAACACAGAGCGTTGAGGTGGCAGCAGCATGAGGAAACCATAGAGTGTTAAGGTGACAGCAGCATGAGGAGACCACAGAGTGGTGAGGTGGCAGCAGCATGAGCAGACCAAAGAGTGGCCCAGTGACAGACTGTTGAGGTGGCAGCAGCATGAGGAGACCACAGAACGGTGAGATAGTAGCAAAATGAAGACACAACAAAGTGGTGAGGTGGCAGCAGCATGAGAAAACCATAGAGTGTTGAGGTGGCAGCAGCATGAGGAGACCAAAGAGCGGTGAGATAGCAGCAAAATGAGGACACCACAAAGTGGTAAGGTGGCAGCAGCATGAGCAGACCAAAGAGTGGCCTAATGACAGAATAGTGAGTTGGCAGCAGCATGAGGAGATCACAGAGTGGCCCAGTGACAGAGTGTTGAGTTGGCAGCAGCATGAGGAGACCGAAGAGTGGCCCAGTGACAAACTGTTGAGGTGGCAGCAGCATGAGGAGACCACAGAGCAATGAGATAGCAGCAAAATGAGGACACCATAAAGTAGTGAGGTGGCAGCAGCATGAGCAGACCAAAGAGTGACCCAGTGACAGAATGGTGAGCTGGCAGCAGCATGAATAGATCATAGTGGCCCAGTAACAGAGTGTTGAGGTGGCAGCGGCATGAGGAAACCTTAGAGTGTTAAGGTGACAGCAGCATGAGGAGACCACAGAGTGGTGAGTTGGCAGCAGCATGATGAGACCAAAGAGTGGCCTAGTGACAGACTGTTGAGGTGGCAGCAGCATGAGGAGACCACAGAACGGTGAGATAGCAGCAAAATGAAGACACGACAAAGTGGTGAGGTGGCAGCAGCATGAGCAGACCAAAGAGTGACCCAGTGACAGAATGGTGAGTTGGCAGCAGCATGAGGAGATCATAGTGTCCCAGTAACAGAGTGTTGAGGTGGCAGCAGCATGAGGAGAACACAGAGTGTTAAGGTGGCAGCAGCATGAGAAAACCATAGAGTGTTGAGGTGGCAGCAGCATGAGGAGACCAAAGAGTGGCCCAGTGACAGACTGTTGAGGTGGCAGCAGCATGAGGAGACCAAAGAGCGGTGAGATAGCAGCAAAATGAGGACACCACAAAGTGGTAAGGTGGCAGCAGCATGAGCAGACCAAAGAGTGGCCTAATGACAGAATGGTGAGTTGGCAGCAGCATGAGGAGATCACAGAGTGGCCCAGTGACAGAGTGTTGAGGTGGCAGCAGCATGAGGAGACCACAGAATGTTGAGGTGGCAGCAGCATGAGGAGACAACAGAGTGTTGAGGTGGCAGCAGCATGAGGAGACCAAAGAGGGCCCAGTGACAGACTGTTGAGGTGGCAGCAGCATGAGGAGACCACAGAGCGGTGAGATAGCAGCAAAATGAGGACACCACAAAGTGGTGAGGTGGCAGCAGCATGAGCAGACCAAAGAGAGGCCCAATGACAGAGTGTTGAGGTGGCAGCAGCATGAGGAAACCACAGAGCAGTGAGATAGCAGCAAAATGAGGACACCACAAAGTAGTGAGGTGGCAGCAGCATGAGCAGACCAAAGAGTGACCCAGTGACAGAATGGTGAGCTGGCAGCAGCATGAATAGATCATAGTGGCCCAGTAACAGAGTGTTGAGGTGGCAGCAGCATGAGGAGAACACAGAGTGTTGAGGTGGCAGCAGCATAAGGAAACCATAGAGTGTTAAGGTGACAGCAGCATGAGGAGACCACAGAGTGGTGAGGTGGCAGCAGCATGAGCAGACCAAAGAGTGGCCCAGTGACAGACTGTTGAGGTGGCAGCAGCATGAGGAGACCACAGAATGGTGAGATAGCAGCAAAATGAAGACACGACAAAGTGGTGAGGTGACAGCAGCATGAGCAGACCAAAGAGTGACCCAGTGACAGAATGGTGAGTTGGCAGCAGCATGAGGAGATCATACACTGCGTGCAGAATTATTAGGCAAGTGAGTATTTTGACCACATCATCCTCTTTATGCATGTTGTCTTACTCCAAGCTGTATAGGCTCGAAGGCCTACTACCAATTAAGCATATTAGGTGATGTGCATCTCTGTAATGAGAAGGGGTGTGGTCTAATGACATCAACACCCTATATCAGGTGTGCATAATTATTAGGCAACTTCCTTTCCTTTGGCAAAATGGGTCAAAAGAAGGACTTGACAGGCTCAGAAAAGTCAAAAATATTGAGATATCTTGCAGAGGGATGCAGCACTCTTAAAATTGCAAAGCTTCTGAAGCGTGATCATCGAACAATCAAGCGTTTCATTCAAAATAGTCAACAGGGTCGCAAGAAGCGTGTGGAAAAACCAAGGCGCAAAATAACTGCCCATGAACTGAGAAAAGTCAAGCGTGCAGCTGCCAAGATGCCACTTGCCACCAGTTTGGCCATATTTCAGAGCTGCAACATCACTGGAGTGCCCAAAAGCACAAGGTGTGCAATACTCAGAGACATGGCCAAGGTAAGAAAGGCTGAAAGACGACCACCACTGAACAAGACACACAAGCTGAAACGTCAAGACTGGGCCAAGAAATATCTCAAGACTGATTTTTCTAAGGTTTTATGGACTGATGAAATGAGAGTGAGTCTTGATGGGCCAGATGGATGGGCTCGTGGCTGGATTGGTAAAGGGCAGAGAGCTCCAGTCCGACTCAGACGCCAGCAAGGTGGAGGTGGAGTACTGGTTTGGGCTGGTATCATCAAAGATGAGCTTGTGGGGCCTTTTCGGGTTGAGGATGGAGTCAAGCTCAACTCCCAGTCCTACTGCCAGTTTCTGGAAGACACCTTCTTCAAGCAGTGGTACAGGAAGAAGTCTGCATCCTTCAAGAAAAACATGATTTTCATGCAGGACAATGCTCCATCACACGCATCCAAGTACTCCACAGCGTGGCTGGCAAGAAAGGGTATAAAAGAAGAAAATCTAATGACATGGCCTCCTTGTTCACCTGATCTGAACCCCATTGAGAACCTGTGGTCCATCATCAAATGTGAGATTTACAAGGAGGGAAAACAGTACACTTCTCTGAACAGTGTCTGGGAGGCTGTGGTTGCTGCTGCACGCAATGTTGATGGTGAACAGATTAAAACACTGACAGAATCCACGGATGGCAGGCTTTTGAGTGTCCTTGCAAAGAAAGGTGGCTATATTGGTCACTGATTTGTTTTTGTTTTGTTTTTGAATGTCAGAAATGTATATTTGTGAATGTTGAGATGTTATATTGGTTTCACTGGTAAAAATAAATAATTGAAATGGGTATATATTTGTTTTTTGTTAAGTTGCCTAATAATTATGCACAGTAATAGTCACCTGCACACACAGATATCCCCCTAAAATAGCTAAAACTAAAAACAAACTAAAAACTACTTCCAAAAATATTCAGCTTTGATATTAATGAGTTTTTTGGGTTCATTGAGAACATGGTTGTTGTTCAATAATAAAATTAATCCTCAAAAATACAACTTGCCTAATAATTCTGCACTCCCTGTAGTGGCCCAGTAACAGAGTGTTGAGGTGGCAGCAGCATGAGGAGAACACAGAGTGTTGAGGTGGCAGCAGCATGAGGAAACCATAGAGTGTTGAGGTGGCAGCAGCATAAGGTGACCAAAGAGTGGCCCAGTGACAGACGGTTGAGGTGGCAGCAGCATGAGGAGACCAAAGAGCGGTGAGATAGCAGCAAAATGAGGACACCACAAAGTGGTGAGGTGGCAGCAGCATGAGCAGACCAAAGAGTGGCCTAATGACAGAATAGTGAGTTGGCAGCAGCATGAGGAGATCACAGAGTGGCCCAGTGACAGAGTGTTGAGGTGGCAGCAGCATGAGGAGACCACAGAATGTTGAGGTGGCAGCAGCATGAGGAGACCACAGAGTGTTGAGGTGGCAGCAGCTTGAGGAGACCAAAGAGGGCCCAGTGACAGACTGTTGAGGTGGCAGCAGCATGAGGAGACCACAGAGCGGTGAGATAGCAGCAAAATGAGGACACCACAAAGTGGTGAGGTGGCAGCAGCATGAGCAGACCAAAGAGAGACCCAATGACAGAGTGTTGAGGTGGCAGCAGCATGAGGAGACCGAAGAGTGGCCCAGTGACAGACTGTTGAGGTGGCAGCAGCATGAGGAGACTACAGAGCAGTGAGATAGCAGCAAAATGAGGACACCACAATGTAGTGAGGTGGCAGCAGCATGAGCAGACTAAAGAGTGACCCAGTGACAGAATAGTGAGCTGGCAGCAGCATGAATAGATCATAGTGGCCCAGTAACAGAGTGTTGAGGTGGCAGCAGCATGAGTAGAACACAGAGTGTTGAGGTGGCAGCAGCATGAGGAAACCATAGAGTGTTGAGGTGGCAGCAGCATGAGGAGACCAAAGAGTGGCCCAGTGACAGACTGTTGAGGTGGCAGCAGCATGAGGAGACCAAAGAGCGGTGAGATAGCAGCAAAATGAGGACACCACAAAGTGGTGAGGTTGTAGCAGCATGAGCAGACCAAAGAGTGGCCTAATGACAGAATAGTGAGTTGGCAGCAGCATGAGGAGATCACAGAGTGGCCCAGTGACAGAGTGTTGACGTGGCAGCAGCATGAGGAGACCACAGAATGTTGAGGTGGCAGCAGCATGAGGATACCACAGAGTGTTGAGGTGGCAGCAGCATGAGGAGACCAAAGAGGGCCCAGTGACAGACTGTTGAGGTGGCAGCAGCATGAGGAGACCACAGAGCGGTGAGATAGCAGCAAAATGAGGACACCACAAAGTGGTGAGGTGGCAGCAGCATGAGCAGACCAAAGAGAGGCCCAATGACAGACTGTTGAGGTGACAGCAGCATGAGGAGACCACAGAGCAGTGAGATAGCAGCAAAATGAGGACACCACAAAGTAGTGAGATGGCAGCAGCATGAGCAGACCAAAGAGTGACCTAGTGACAGAATGGTGAGCTGGCAGCAGCATGAATAGATCCTAGTGGCCCAGTAACAGAGTGTTGAGGTGGCAGCAGCATGAGGAGAACACAGAGTGTTGAGGTGGCAGCAGCATGAGGAAACCATAGAGTGTTAAGGTGACAGCAGCATGAGGAGACCACAGAGTGGTGAGTTGGCAGCATGAGCAGACCAAAGAGTGGCCCAGTGACAGACTGTTGAGGTGGCAGCAGCATGAGGAGACCACAGAGCGGTGAGATAGCAGCAAAATGAGGACACCATAAAGTGGTGAGGTGGCAGCAGCATGAGCAGACCAAAGAGTGGCCAGTGACAGAATGGTGAGTTGGCCGCAGCATGAGGAGATCATAGTGGCCTAGTGACAGAGTGTTGAGGTGACAGCAGCATGAGGAGAACACAGATTGTTGAGGTGGCAGCAGCATGAGGAAACCACAGAGTGTTAAGGTGACAGCAGCATGAGGAGACCACAAAGTGGTTAGTTGGCAGCATGAGCAGACCAAAGATTGGCCCAGTGACAGACTGTTGAGGTGGCAGCAGCATGAGGAGACCATAGAGCAATGAGATAGCAGCAACATGAAGACACCACAAAGTGGTGAGGTGGCAGAAGCATGAGCAGACCAAAGAGTGGCCCAGTGACAGAAAGGTGAGTTGGCAGCAGCATGAGGAGATCACAGAGAGGCCCAATGATAGAGTGTTGAGGTGGCAGCAGCATGAGGAGACCACAGAATGTTGAGGTGGCAGCAGCATGAGGAGACCACAGAGTGTTGAGGTGGCAGCAGCCTGAGGAGACCAAAGAGTGGCCCAGTGACAGACTGTTGAGGTGGCAGCAGCATGAGCAGACCAAAGAGTGGCTTAATGACAGAATGGTGAGTTGGCAGCATCATGAGGAGATCACAGAGTGGCCCAGTAACAGAGTGTTGAGGTGGCAACAGCATGAGGAGACCACAGAATGTTGAGGTGGTGGCAGCATGAGGAGACCACAGAGTGTTGAGGTGGCAGCAGCATGAGGAGACCAAAGAGTGGCCCAGTGACAGACTGTTGAGGTGGCAGCAGCATGAGCAGACCAAAGAGTGGCTTAATGACAGAATGGTGAGTTGGCAGCATCATGAGGAGATCACAGAGTGGCCCAGTAACAGAGTGTTGAGGTGGCAACAGCATGAGGAGACCACAGAATGTTGAGGTGGTGGCAGCATGAGGAGACCACAGAGTGTTGAGGTGGCAGCAGCATGAGGAGACCAAAGAGTGGCCCAGTGACAGACTGTTGAGGTGGCAGCAGCATGAGCAGACCAAAGAGTGGCTTAATGACAGAATGGTGAGTTGGCAGCATCATGAGGAGATCACAGAGTGGCCCAGTAACAGAGTGTTGAGGTGGCAACAGCATGAGGAGACCACAGAATGTTGAGGTGGTGGCAGCATGAGGAGACCACAGAGTGTTGAGGTGTCAGCAGCATGAGGAGACCAAAGAGTGGCCCAGTGACAGACTGTTGAGGTGGCAGCAGCATGAGCAGACCAAAGAGTGGCTTAATGACAGAATGGTGAGTTGGCAGCATCATGAGGAGATCACAGAGTGGCCCAGTAACAGAGTGTTGAGGTGGCAACAGCATGAGGAGACCACAGAATGTTGAGGTGGTGGCAGCATGAGGAGACCACAGAGTGTTGAGGTGGCAGCAGCATGAGGAGACCAAAGAGTGGCCCAGTGACAGACTGTTGAGGTGGCAGCAGCATGAGCAGACCAAAGAGTGGCTTAATGACAGAATGGTGAGTTGGCAGCATCATGAGGAGATCACAGAGTGGCCCAGTAACAGAGTGTTGAGGTGGCAACAGCATGAGGAGACCACAGAATGTTGAGGTGGTGGCAGCAAGAGGAGACCACAGAGTGTTGAGGTGGCAGCAGCATGAGGAGACCACAGAGCGGTGAGATAGCAGCAAAATGAGGACACCACAAAGTAGTGAGGTGGCAGCAGCATGAGCAGACCAAAGAGTGACCCAGTGACAGAATGGTGATTTGGCAGCAGCATGTGGAGATCATAGTGGCTCAGTAACAGAGTGTTGAGGTGGCAGCAGCATGAGGAGAACACAGAGTGTTGAGGTGGCAGCAGCATGAGGAGAACACATAGTGTTGAGGTGGCAGCAGCATGAGGAAACCATAGAGTGTGAAGGTGACAGCAGCATGAGGAGACCACAGAGTGGTGAGTTGGCAGCATGATCAGACCAAAGAGTGGCCCAGTGACAGACTGCTGAGGTGGCAGCAGCATGAGGAGACCACAGAGCGGTGAGATAGCAGCAAAATGAGGACACCACAAAGTGGTGAGGTGGCAGCAGCATGAGCAGACCAAAGAGTGGCCCAATGACAGAATAATGAGTTGGCAGCAGCATGAGGAGATCACAGAGTGGGCCAGTGACAGAGTGTTGAGGTGGCAGCAGCATGAGGAGACCACAGAATGTTGAGGTGGCAGCAGAATGAGGAGACCACAGAGTGTTGAGGTGGCAGCAGCATGAGGAGACCGAAGAGTGGTCCAGTGACAGACTGTTGAGGTGGCAGCAGCATAAGGAGACCACAGAGCAGTGAGATAGCAGCAAAATGAGGACACCACAAAGTAGTGAGGTGGCAGCAGCATGAGCAGACCAAAAAGTGACCCAGTGACAGAATGGTGAGCTGGCAGCAGCATGAGGAGATCATAGTGGCCTAGTGACAGAGTGTTGAGGTGGCAGCAGTATGAGGAGAACACAGAGTGTTGAGGTGGCAGCAGCATGAGGAAACCACAGAGTGTTAAGGTGACAGTAGCATGAGGAGACCACAGAGTGGTGAGTTGGCAGCATGAGCAGAACAAAGAGTGGCCCTACAGATTGTTTCACATAAAATAAGCCCTCATACAGCTCTGTAGACGTAACTTTAAAAAAGTCATGAGGATTAGAATATGGAGCTGAAAAGAAAAACATAATTTCCAAAGTTTTTTTTTTCAGTATTAAAACACAAGAAAAACTATACAAATATGGTATCGCCGTAACTGTACTGACCCAGAGAATGAATGGAACAGGTCAGTTTTACCGCATATGGAGTGCTATAAAATCAAAACCCACAAATCTGTTTCTGAATAGAGATGTCCAGAACTATTCGACGGCGGACATAGCTTGTTCGCGTTCGCCACGGCGGGCGAACATATGCGAGGTTCGGTCCGCCCCCTATACGTCATCATTGAGCAAACTTTGACCCTGTACCTCACAGTCAGCAGACACATTCCAGCCAATCAGCATACCCTCCCTCCTAGACCCTCCCACCTCCTATCAAAAAGCAAGGACAGCATACATCTTAGATTCATTCTGAAGCTGCAGTGTTAGTTAGAGTAGGGAGAGTACTGCTGCTGCTGAATTAATAGGGAAATTGTTAGCTAGGCCAGTGTTCTGTGTCCACTCCAGTCCTCAAAGACTCATCTGCTGTAAGGACAGCGTCCTGACAGCACCCCAAAAAACCCTTTTTAGGGCTGGTACATCAGTCTTCTTTTTTTTATTTATTTTTTATATATATATATATATATATTGCAGTTGCCTGCCCGTGTGTGAGAGGCCACAGGCCCATAGACTGTACTGTGTGCACACAACTCATATAGGGTGGCACAGTACCTTGCAGATAAAAAAATCATTAAATTTTTACCCTTTAATATAATTGCAGTTGCCTGCCAGTGTGTGTCAGGCCCACTGACTGTACTGTGCCCACTGCCATTGCCCACCACTCATATCGGGTGGCACAGTACCTTGCAGATAAAAAAGTCATTACATTTTTTCTCTGTAATATAATTGCAGTTGCCTGCCAGTGAGTGTCAGGCCCACAGACTGTACTGTGCCCACTGCCCTCCACTCATATCGGGTGGCAAAGTTCCTTGCAGATAAAAAAGTCATTTAATTATTTCTCTGTAATATAATTGCAGTTGCCTGCCAGTGTGTGTCAGGCCCACAGACTGTACTGTGCCCACTGCCCACCACTCATATAGGGTGGCACAGTACCTTGCACGCATAGTACCACTAATAAAAAAAATGACAGGCAGAGGCAGGCCACCCCGCAGGGGCCGTCGTGGTGCTGTGATTTTCTTTGGCCCCAGAATAATGCCCAGTGTTCAGAGGCCACGTATCCTGAACTCGAAAAATTCTGAGGAAATAGTTAACAGGCTTACACAGGACACCCAATCTACAGCTTCCGCTCGGGCACCTCTCAAGTTACCACTCGCCTGCCGGCTGCCACCACCAACACTAGTACCACAGCCGCTTTACTTGATCTGTCAGAGGAGTTATTTACACATCAGTTGGAAGAAATGAGTGATGCGCAACCATTATTGCCAGAGGATGTAGATAACAGGGATATGTCTCAGTCAGGCAGCATTACACACATCGGCGTACGGTGTGATGATGATGATGTTGTACCCGCTGCTGCTTCCTTTGCTGAGTTGTCAGATACATGTGAAGTGGTTGATGATGACGATGTGTCCGTGGATGTCACGTGGGTGCTCGCTCGAAGAGAAGAAGAACAGGGGGAAAGTTCAGATGGGGAGACAGAGAGGAGGAGGAGACGAGTTGGAAGCAGGGGGAGGTCATCGCAAGGAGCTAGTGGCACAGTCAGACAGCATGTATCTGCACCCGGGGTCAGCCAGACAGCACACCAATCAACGCATGCTGTTGCCACCACCAGAATGCTGTCATTGCAAAGCTCAGCAGTGTGGCATTTTTTTTGTGTGTCTGCCTCTGATAACAGCGATGCCATTTGCAATCTGTGCCAAAAGAAATTGAGTCGTGGGAAGTCCAACACCCACCGAGGTACAACTGCTTTGCGAAGGCACATGATCTCACATCACAAACGCCTATGGGATCAACACATGATGAGTACAAGCAGCACACAAACACAAAGCCACCATCCTCCTCCTGGTCCAGCATCTTCAGCCACGTCAACCACTGCTGTCCTCCTTGCCCCCTCTCAACCATCCGCCACTCCGCCTCTCACCTTCAGCAGTTCCTGCTCATCTGCCCACAGTCAGGTGTCTGTCAAGGAAATGTTTGAGCATAAGAAGCCAATGTCACAAAGTCACCCCCTTGCCCGGCGTCTGACAGCTGGCTTGTCGGAACTCTTAGGCCGCCAGCTTTTACCATACAAGCTGGTGGAGTCTGAGGCCTTCAAAAAATTTGTAGCTATTGGGACACCGCAGTGGAAGGTACCCGGCCGAATTTTTTTTTCACAAAATGTAATCCCCAACCTGTACTCTATTGTGGAAAAGGAAGTCATGGCATGTCTGGCACACAGTTCATCTGACCACTGATACCTGGTCTGCAAAGCACGGTCAGAGCAGGTATATCACGTACACTGCACATTGGGTAAACCTGCTGACTGCCAAGCATGGAATGCGTGGCTCTGCAGAGGAGTTGGTGACACCACCATGACTTGCAGGCAGGCCTGCTGCCACCTCCTCTACTCCTCCTACTCCATCCTCTTCGCTAACCTCCTCGGCTGAGTCCTCTTCTGCTGCTGCGTCTTGCTCCACATCAACTGCACCCCCCAGCTCCCCAGGGGTTATTCCACATCCCGGAAACGACAGTGTCACGCTGTCTTGGGGTTGACTTGCCTGAAAGCAGAGAGTCACACCGGACCAGCACTCCTGTCTGCTCTGAACGCACAGATGGATCAGTGGCTGACCCCGCACAAAATGGAGATCGGCAAAGTGGTGTGTGACAACGGAAGCAATTTGTTGGCGGCATTGTATTTGGGCAAGTTGACACATGTGCCGTGCATGGCACATGTGTTGAATCTGATCGTACAACGCTTTGTGCATAAGTACCCAGGCTTATAGGACGTCCTCAAGCAGGCCAGGAAGGTGTGTGGCTATTTCAGGCGTTCCTACACGGCCATGGCGCACTTTTCCGATATTCAGCGGTGAAACAACATGCCAGTGAGGCACTTGATTTGCGACAGCCCGACACGTTGGAATTCAACACTCCTAATGTTCGACCGCCTGCTCCAACAAGAAAAAGCCGTCAATGAGTATTTGTATGACCGGGGTGCTAGGACAGCCTCTGCGGAGCTGGGTATTTTTTTGCCACGTTATTGGACGCTCATGCGCAATGCCTGTAGGCTCATGCGTCACCGTAACCCTTACACTACCTGATCGATACAACATCATACCTGATCGTATACACACACTGGATGTTTTAAAGCACGTTATTCCAATCAATTTAGGAATGTTAGGTGATTTATGCCCTTTATGGATTAAAACCCGACTGTGTGAACTATGTAATTTCCCATGGGAGTTTTGCCGTGGATCCCCCTCCGGCATGCCACAGTCCAGGTGTTAGTCCCCTTGAAAATTCGTCTGCCTATTGAAGTCTATGGCAGTTCGCCCGGTTCGCCCGTTGCGAACATTTGCGGAAACTCGCGTTCGACGTTCGCGAACGGAAAATTTTATGTTCGCGACATCTCTATTGATGATTTTATTTTATTTTTTCAATTCTGACACATTTGTAATTTTTTTCAAGCTTCCTACTACATCATATGCAACATTAAATACTGGCATTAGAAAGTACAACTTCTCCCACAAAAAAACAAGATCTCATATGGAAAAATAAAAAAGCTATGGCTCCAGGAAGACAGGGAGTAAAAAATGGAAAATCACCCTGTTAGGAAGGGGTTAATAATGTCTCACAAGGGATAACACCTTTTCCTTTTTTCAGATCTAGTTGTGGTAGTTTCTCCTTTGAGATGCAGACAGTAACATAACAGATGATAATTGCCTTGTTTATTGGGCATTACT